>NC_137679.1:44487242-44559742 GCF_963989245.1 Nansenia antarctica | reverse complement strand
ATTTCTGATTTACCACAGCAAGTAATAGACATGTTTTTCTTAAAGATGACAAGAATATTTAGTCTAGAAGCTTTTCACCATCAGATATCACCAGTTGTTTGTCCGAGTTTTCTGCCTGTCGTGACTTTTGCTGTGATATGATTGGACAATTTCTATTTTGGGGCGTGGCTTAGCGATAGGTCCATTGTCTCAGTTATGCCTTATAACAACTATTGTCACTTTATTCATCTTGACTTATTTGTCTTTGAGCTGTAATGTCAGGAACTGAAGCCTAAGAATGTTACTCTCTTATACTTGTGTAATGTGACGTAACAATAAAACGTGAAACACACACACACACACACACACACACACACACAGACACACACACACAGCACATCTGAACACACTGGTTAGGGGCAGCCCCACACACACATATATACACACACATACACACACACACACACACACACACACACACACACACACAAGCAGGCTTTGGTAAGGCAGGGAGATAGCAGGGGAGGTATCAAACACTCATTCCTCATTCCATCCCATGCGTTACAATGAGCCTGGTCTCCGATCTGTGTGTGTGTGTGTGTGTGTGTGTGTGTGTGTGTGTGTGTGGGGGTGTGTGTGTGTGTGTGTATTCCCTCCAGTGCAGTTCAGCTCAGCTGTTGTGTAGCTGCTGCAGCCAGTCAGACCAAACCCCCCTGTGACACACGTGTGCTTGAAGTACACACACACTCTTTAGAGGCTGGTGGAGGTTGGCCTCTCATTTCTGCCTCCCACAGCCTCCCCCGGCCTCCCCTGTCCTCCACCAGCCTCCCCTAGCCTCCCCTGGGTTCCCTGCCTCCCTCAATCTCCCATGGCCTCCCCCAGCCTCTCCCAGCCTCCCCTGGCTTCCCCCATCCTCCCCCAGCCTCCCCCAACCTCCCTCAGCCTCCCCTGTCCTCCCCTGTCCTCACTCAACCTCCCCTGGCCTCCACCAGCCTCCCACAGCCTCCCCTTGCCTCTTCAGCCTCCCCCAGCCTCCTGCCCTTCACCAGCCTTCCCCAGCCTCCCCCAGCCTCCCCTGTCCCCCACCAGCCTCCCACAGCCTTGAAGCATACCATCCATACATACTCACTCTAGAGACCTCTCCCTACATCAACCAATGGGCTCTCTACCTCCTACACACTTGTATGACCAACTGTTGTAATAACAGCTGTTATAACAACACTACCCTCAGGACGCCACAACCTAACTATGTATCCTTCTCAACCTAACTATGTCTAACCATTAGCCCAGTCTAACCATTAGCCCAGTCTAACCATTAGCCCAGTCTAACCATTAACCCAGTCTAACCATTAGCCCAGTCTAACCATTAACCCAGTCTAACCATTAACCCAGTCTAACCATTAGCCCAGTCTAACCATTAGCCTGGTGGTGACCCCAGGTTGACCCCAGGCCTGTGTACCAGGGTCTGACATGGAGGAGGAGGATGAGCTCTCGTATCCTTTTCAGATTTTATTTCGGGAAACGTTCTGCTATTTCCGCTGCGCCTCTGGCCGAGGGAGACGGTATCCTGTTTCGTTGTGAGCGGCCCTTCTCCTGTCCCTGTCTCTACCCCTGCCTTTGAAGACTGCTGTCTTCATGTCAAAGCCCCCACAGTATCTAAACGGTAAATGGTAAACAGACTGCACTTATATAGCGCCTTTATCCAAAGCGCTCTACAACGGCCTCTCATTCACCCATTCACACACCAATGGCGGTAAGCTACCATGCAAGGCGCCGGCCCGCTCACTGGGAGCAATTTGGGGTTCAGTGTCTTGCCCAAGGACACTTCGACATGTGGCCAGCCGGGGCTCGAATCGCCGATCTGACAACCTTGCGATCATTAGACGGCGGCTCTACCTCCTGAGACACAGCCTCTACCTCCTGAGACACAGCCTCTGAGACACAGCCTCTACCTCCTGAGACACAGCCTCTACCTCCTGAGACACAGCCTCTACCTCCTGAGACACAACCTCTACCTCCTGAGACACAGCCTCTACCTCCTGAGACACAGCCTCTACCTCCTGAGACACAGCCTCTACCTCCTGAGACACAGCCTCTACCTCCTGAGACACAGCCTCTACCTCCTGAGACACAGCCTCTACCTCCTGAGACACAGCCTCTACCTCCTGAGACACAGCCTCTACCTCCTGAGACACAACCTCTACCTCCTGAGACACAGCCTCTACCTCCACCAGTCTCTACCTCCTGAGACACAGCCTCTACCTCCTGAGACACAGCCTCTACCTCCTGAGACACAGCCTCTACCTCCTGAGACACAGCCTCTACCTCCTGAGACACAGCCTCTACCTCCTGAGACACAGCCTCTACCTCCTGAGACACAGCCTCGACCTCCTGAGACACAGCCTCTACCTCCTGAGACACAGCCTCTACCTCCTGAGACACAGCCTCTACCTCCTGAGACACAGCCTCTACCTCCTGAGACACAGCCTCTACCTCCTGAGACACAGCCTCTACCTCCTGAGACACAGCCTCTACCTCCTGAGACACAGCCTCTACCTCCTGAGACACAGCCTCTACCTCCTGAGACACAGCCTCTACCTCCTGAGACACAGCCTCTACCTCCTGAGACACAGCCTCTACCTCCTGAGACACAGCCTCTACCTCCTGAGACACAGCCTCTACCTCCTGAGACACAGCCTCTACCTCCTGAGACACAGCCTCTACCTCCTGAGACACAGCCTCTACCTCCTGAGACACAGCCTCTACCTCCTGAGACACAGCCTCTACCTCCTGAGACACAGCCTCTACCTCCTGAGACACAGCCTCTACCCCCTGAGACACAGCCTCTACCTCCTGAGACACAGCCTCTACCTCCTGAGACACAGCCTCTACCTCCTGAGACACAGCCTCTACCTCCTGAGACACAGCCTCTACCTCCTGAGACACAACCTCTACCTCCTGAGACACAACCTCTACCTCCTGAGACACAGCCTCTATCTCCTGAGACACAGCCTCTACCTCCTGAGACACAGCCTCTACCTCCTGAGACACAGCCTCTACCTCCACCAGCCTCTACCTCCTGAGACACAGCCTCTACCTCCTGAGACACAGCCTCTACCTCCTGAGACACAGCCTCTACCTCCTGAGACACAGCCTCTACCTCCTGAGACACAGCCTCTACCTCCTGAGACACAGCCTCTACCTCCTGAGACACAGCCTCTACCTCCTGAGACACAGCCTGTACCTCCTGAGACACAGCCTCTACCTCCTGAGACACAGCCTCTACCTCCTGAGACACAGCCTCTACCCCCTGAGACACAGCCTCTACCTCCTGAGACACAGCCTCTACCTCCTGAGACACAGCCGCCACAGTATCTCTAGCCCAGACCCTGCCCCTGACACTGAACACTGCTGTCATGGTAACGGTGAGGTGGAGGACCTGTTCCCCTCTACCAATACATGGTTACACCTTAACTGTGTCTCCTGAGACATCCACTACCCCCCAGCACTGTGTCTCCTGAGACATCTACTACCCCCCAGCACTGTGTCTCCTGAGACGTCATCTACTACCCCCCAGCACTGTGTCTCCTGAGACATCTACTACCCCCCAGCACTGTTTCTCCTGAGACATCCACTACCCCCCAGCACTGTGTCTCCTGAGACATCTACTACCCCCTAGCACTGTTTCTCCTGAGACATCTACTACCCCCCAGCACTGTGTCTCCTGAGACATCTACTACCCCCCCAGCACTGTGTCTCCTGAGACATCTACTACCCCCCAGCACTGTGTCTCCTGAGACATCTACTACCCCCCAGCACTGTGTCTCCTAAGATTTCTACTACTCCCTTGTACTGTTTCTCCAGTGTCTAAAAATAATAATAATAATAATAATAATAATAATAGTTGGCAGTGCTAGATGACTGCCAATGGCCCCTGGCCTGAGCTAGATTACTCTTCCTGCTACGACTGATGAATTGATGATTCACTTGCTTAGTCAAATGTCGATTGTAAAGGCCAATGCAAACGGCGTGCGATTTTGTCGCACAGCCGAATTAGATTCCATTGTTTTGAATGAGACAATGCACACGGCGTGCGATGCAATATTGTCGCACGACAACATTCGATTCTCAATTCACACCACCGAAGTCAACAACACGGCCCATCTCATATGGGATTACAAGACACCTATATTACATAATAATAACAATCGAGCATGTAGGCACAATATGCCCAGTTGTATCTTGTAGAAATTGTGGAAGCAAGGCAAGCAATATTGGTAGAGCCTATAGTAATCAGCCTGCCTGGTCCGACTTTGGTGGTGTGAATTGAGAATCGAATGTTGTTGTGCGACAAAATTGCACGCCGTGTGCATTGGCCTTAAGTCGCTTTGGAATAAGGCGTCTGCTAAATGCCAAGAATGTAAATGGAATGTAAATGGTACATAGACTGACTTATATAGACTGACTTATATAGCGCCTTATTCCAAAGCTCTTTATAACGGCCTCTCATTCACACGTTCACACACACATTCACACACCAATGGCGGCAAGCTGCCATGCAAGGCGCCGGCCCGCTCATTGGGAGCAATTTTGGGTTCAGTGTCTTGCCCAAGGACACCTCGACATGTGGCCAATGTCCATCTTCTCTGTCCTCCCACCAGTGATGCCGGTAACGCGATACTAAGTAACGCGATACTCTAATCTGAATACTTTTCCCAGTAACGAGTATTCTAACGCGATACTATTTCCAAATCAGTAATCGGATTAAAGTTACTTATTCAAGTGGCTGTGCGTTACTATTGCGTTACTACCTCATAACTTAGGCTAAATGCAGTATTTCTTTGTAATGTTCGATAGTAAACAAACATTTCTCGCGTCTTGGGGAGTGACGTCAGTGCCCACGTTTTCAACACGAGGTTACTATGGAAGGCCATGCCCGCAAAAAACGGCTCTCGACTATCGCGAGATTGCAGCAGAATCGCTCACGTGTATCACCACGCTGATTGCACAGTGTAAACAGAAGCGTAGCCTACACAATGGAGCGAGAACAGAGATATGCGTTAAATAGCTGGAAATATAAGGATTATTTTGAGTTTGTGTCAGCAAAGGATGACAAGAACATAAATGTTGATCATTGATAAACTAAATTGATAAGACTCACCCAGTTTAGGATTAGGATTATATTAGGATCATATCTGAATGGTCAGGGTAGGTTTTAGGTTTTGTGAAACCACTCCGTGCTAGTTACTGTTAAATAAAGATTATATTTATTTTATTGTTTAAAAACAAGTATTTATGTTGGGTGAGGCAAAGAAAGACTCTTTATTTTGTTGTTTTAAGTTATTGTTTAAAGTTTAATTATGTAATTTAAGTTACTGTTAAAATAAAGTGAGTTTTGGCAAAACCAGTTTTCATTTTTATGTTGCGGGGGGGGGGGGGGGTCGGGTGCCTAGGCAGCTGCCAATAGTAACTAAAAAAGTAACTAGTAATCTAACTTAGTTACTTTTAAAATCAAGTAATCAGTAAAGTAACTAGATTACTTTTTAAAGGAGTAATCAGTAATCAGTAATCAGAATACTTTTTCAAAGTAACTGTGGCAACACTGCCTCCCACGCAGTTTATAAGCTGTTATAACTCTATAATAAGCTGTTATAACTCTATAATAAGCTGTTATAACATCCTTAATAAGCTGTTATAACACTCTTAATAAGCTGTTATAACTATAATAAGCTGTTATAACACTCTTAATAAGCTGTTATAACACTCTTAATAAGCTGTTATAACTCTATAATAAGCTGTTATAACTCTATAATAAGCTGTTATAACATCCTTAATAAGCTGTTATAACTCTATAATAAGCTGTTATAACTCTATAATAAGCTGTTATAACTCTATAATAAGGTGTTATAACACTCTTAATAAGCTGTTATAACTCTATAATAAGCTGTTATAACATCCTTAATAAGCTGTTATAACTCTATAATAAACTGTTATAACTCTATAATAAGCTGTTATAACTCTATAATAAGCTGTTATAACTCTATAATAAGCTGTTATAACTCTATAATAAGCTGTTATAACTCTATAATAAGCTGTTATAACTCTCTTAATAAGGTGTTATAACACTCTTAATAAGGTGTTATAACACTCTATAATAAGCTGTTATAACACTCTTAATAAGCTGTTATAACTCTATAATAAGCTGTTATAACTCTATAATAAGCTGTTATAACATCCTTAATAAACTGTTATAACTCTATAATAAGGTGTTATAACTCTATAATAAGCTGTTATAACTCTATAATAAGCTGTTATAACTCTATAATAAGCTGTTATAACTCTATAATAAACTGTTATAACTCTATAATAAGGTGTTATAACTCTATAATAAGCTGTTATAACTCTATAATAAGGTGTTATAACTCTATAATAAGCTGTTATAACACTCTTAATAAGCTGTTATAACTCTATAATAAGCTGTTATAACTCTATAATAAGCTGTTATAACTCTATAATAAGCTGTTATAACATCCTTAATAAACTGTTATAACTCTATAATAAGCTGTTATAACTCTATAATAAGCTGTTATAACTCTATAATAAGCTGTTATAACTCTATAATAAGCTGTTATAACTCTATAATAAGCTGTTATAACATCCTTAATAAGCTGTTATAACACTCTTAATAAGCTGTTATAACTCTATAATAAGCTGTTATAACTCTATAGTAAGCTGTTATAACATCATAATAAGCTGTTATAACTCTATAATAATCTGTTATAACTCTATAATAAGCTGTTATAACTCTATAATAAGGTGTTATAACTCTATAATAAGCTGTTATAACTCTATAATAAGCTGTTATAACATCCTTAATAAACTGTTATAACTCTATAATAAGCTGTTATAACTCTATAATAAGGTGTTATAACTCTATAATAAGCTGTTATAACTCTATAATAAGCTGTTATAACTCTATAATAAGCTGTTATAACATCCTTAATAAGCTGTTATAACACTCTTAATAAGCTGTTATAACTATAATAAGCTGTTATAACACTCTTAATAAGCTGTTATAACTATAATAAGCTGTTATAACACTCTTAATAAGCTGTTATAACTATAATAAGCTGTTATAACACTCTTAATAAGCTGTTATAACTATAATAAGCTGTTATAACACTCTTAATAAGCTGTTATAACTCTATAATAAGCTGTTATAACTATAATAAGCTGTTATAACACTCTTAATAAGCTGTTATAACTATAATAAGCTGTTATAACACTCTTAATAAGCTGTTATAACTCTATAATAAGCTGTTATAACATCCTTAATAAGCTGTTATAACTCTATAATAAGCTGTTATAACTCTATAATAAGCTGTTATAACATCCTTAATAAGCTGTAATAACTCTATAATAAGCTGTTATAACACTCTTAATAAGCTGTTATAACACTCTTAATAAGCTGTTATAACTCTATAATAATCTGTTATAACTCTATAATAAGCTGTTATAACATCATAATAAACTGTTATAACTATAATAAGCTGTTATAACTCTATAGTAAGCTGTTATAACTATAATAAGCTGTTATAACACTCTTAATAAGCTGTTATAACACTCTTAATAAGCTGTTATAACTCTATAATAATCTGTTATAACTCTATAATAAGCTGTTATAACATCATAATAAACTGTTATAACTATAATAAGCTGTTATAACTCTATAGTAAGCTGTTATAACATCCTTAATAAGCTGTTATAACATCATAATAAGCTGTTATAACTCTATAATAATCTGTTATAACTCTATAATAAGCTGTTATAACATCATAATAAACTGTTATAACTATAATAAGCTGTTATAACTCTATAGTAAGCTGTTATAACATCCTTAATAAGCTGTTATAACATCATAATAAGCTGTTATAACTCTATAATAATCTGTTATAACTCTATAATAAGCTGTTATAACATCATAATAAACTGTTATAACTATAATAAGCTGTTATAACTCTATAGTAAGCTGTTATAACATCCTTAATAAGCTGTTATAACATCATAATAAGCTGTTATAACTCTATAATAATCTGTTATAACATCCTTAATAAGCTGTTATAACATCATAATAAACTGTTATAACTATAATAAGCTGTTATAACTCTATAGTAAGCTGTTATAACATCCTTAATAAGCTGTTATAACATCATAATAAGGTGTTATAACTCTATAATAAGCTGTTATAACTCTATAATAAGCTGTTATAACTCTATAATAAGCTGTTATAACTCTATAATAAGCTGTTATAACTCTATAATAAGCTGTTATAACATCATAATAAGCTGTTATAACTCTATAATAAGCTGTTATAACTGCCAGTCATTTGAGGAAGCTAGTCTCAGACGTCAGATCAGATACAAGTCTCAGGTGATTTTAGCTCACTAGTATGTGTTGACACTAAAGTATAACTTACCGTTTAGATGTTTAATTCAGAACATAAGGTTGTTTCTCTAATATAACTCCCAGACAGTTAAATGATGTAAGACATTTAGACATTTAGCTTAGAGCTCTGAATAGAATGTTTACACACTGAAGTGTATGTCTGTCGACATGTTCATGGACTCATAATGACAGAATGACTCTCTGGGAAAATGGAGTACTGATTCTGTTTGGATTGAAGAGCCAGTACCACTATCAAGACTACTATATTCTTTGAGAGTCAACATTCACACACAGACACAGACACACACACACACACACACACACACACACACACAGACACAGACACAGAGACAGAGACAGAGACAGAGACAGAGACAGAGACAGAGACACACACACACAGACACACAGACACAGACACACACACACACACACACAACTTACCTGCTAAAACAAGGAAAGTCCAAACCAGCAGGAGTTGAATCTTAGTAGAGTTCATCTCCCAGTCGAGGGTGAGGCAGGAACACAGTAATGTCTGTCTGTCTGTCTGTCTGCTGTCAGTCCCCAGCGTGGTCTGGTGTGTACCAGCAGCGAGGCAGGGGGAGGTGGTCTGACTTCTCTCTGGTCTGGGCCTGGCAGGGTGGGGTGGAGGGGGGTGTGGTGTCTAGAGAGGGTGGAAGGGTGTGTTCCTGGGTGGGGAGGAGTGGGGAGGGGGGTGTTGTGTGTGTAGAGAGAGTTGGAGGGTCTGTTCCTGGCCTGGGTGTGGTGGGAGAGTCTGGGGTGGGGTGGGGGTATCAAGTCATGGAGGGGGGGGGGGACAGGTGCTATTGTGGCAGGGCAGGCAGCATGTGTGTGGGGGGGGGGGGACAGAGGACAGGTGGGGGCTGTCACTGGGGGTATGACCGGCATGTCCACACGTGCTGCTGGCCTGCCAGGAGGCTGAGACTGACCCCCCCCCCCTCCCCCCAGCCCACACCCACACAGCCCTGACTGCAACCCATACCCCCCACCCTCCACCTGCCCCCCTACCCCCCACCCTCACCACACCTGTCCCCCCCCCCCCCCCCCCCCCCCCCCCCCACTGGGAACTTACCAGAACTCTGTCAGCGCTGGTTCCAGAGTGATGAGTCAACATGCCTGATGATGTCACAGACAGGAAGTGGGCTGTCATTGGACGGCATAAACACGTCTTTGACGCTGGTGATTCTTCATGAATAATAAGACATAAGAAATCTGCCGTTCAGAAATGTATATGTTACGGTACATGTGGGAAAACTAGGGTTAGGGTTAGGTGCTACGTCGACTTGGTACATGCTGGCATGTCTAACCCTAATCCTAACCCTAACCCTACCCCTAACCCTAACCCTAGCACCTAACCCTAACCCTAGCACCTAACCCTACCCCTAACCCTAGCACCTAACCATAACCCTAGTTTTCCCACATGTACCGTATTCCCACATGTACCGTAACATATATATTACAACTTTCACAAGGCAAAAAAAGAATGAATATAAATTATTTTCACGTTTCACCGTTATAAATACAATAACCTTAAAATAACCGAACACACTCATCACTACCTGTCAGAGACACCTGTCTGGGACTGCACTTGACAGAGTCGTGTTCCATATTTAAGCCGTGTATTAGCAGAGTGTAAACAACAACAACAACAACAACAACAACAACCTGTTGGTGTGAACCTGGGGGGGCTGGTGGAGGTAGAACACCAGGGGAGGCTGGGGGAGGTAGAACACCAGGGGAGGCTGGTGGAGGTAGAACACCAGGGGAGGCTGGGGGAGGTAGAACACCAGGGGAGGCTGGGGGAGGTAGAACACCAGGGGAGGCTGGGGGAGGTAGAACACCAGGGGAGGCTGGTGGAGGTAGAACACCAGGGGGGGCTGGTGGAGGTAGAACACCAGGGGAGGCTGGGGGAGGTAGAACACCAGGGGAGGCTGGGGGAGGTAGAACACCAGGGGGGGCTGGTGGAGGTAGAACACCAGGGGAGGCTGGGGGAGGTAGAACACCAGGGGGGGCTGGTGGAGGTAGAACACCAGGGGAGGCTGGGGGAGGTAGAACACCAGGGGAGGCTGGGGGAGGTAGAACACCAGGGGAGGCTGGGGGAGGTAGAACACCAGGGGAGGCTGGGGGAGGTAGAACACCAGGGGAGGCTGGGGGAGGTAGAACACCAGGGGAGGCTGGGGGAGGTAGAACACCAGGGGAGGCTGGTGGAGGTAGAACACCAGGGGAGGCTGGGGGAGGTAGAACACCAGGGGGGGCTGGTGGAGGTAGAACACCAGGGGAGGCTGGGGGAGGTAGAACACCAGGGGAGGCTGGGGGAGGTAGAACACCAGGGGAGGCTGGTGGAGGTAGAACACCAGGGGAGGCTGGGGGAGGTAGAACACCAGGGGGGGCTGGTGGAGGTAGAACACCAGGGGAGGCTGGGGGAGGTAGAACACCAGGGGAGGCTGGGGGAGGTAGAACACCAGGGGAGGCTGGGGGAGGTAGAACACCAGGGGAGGCTGGGGGAGGTAGAACACCAGGGGAGGCTGGTGGAGGTAGAACACCAGGGGAGGCTGGGGGAGGTAGAACACCAGGGGAGGCTGGGGGAGGTAGAACACCAGGGGAGGCTGGGGGAGGTAGAACACCAGGGGAGGCTGGGGGAGGTAGAACACCAGGGGAGGCTGGGGGAGGTAGAACACCAGGGGGGGCTGGTGGAGGTAGAACACCAGGGGAGGCTGGGGGAGGTAGAACACCAGGGGAGGCTGGGGGAGGTAGAACACCAGGGGAGGCTGGGGGAGGTAGAACACCAGGGGAGGCTGGGGGAGGTAGAACACCAGGGGAGGCTGGTGGAGGTAGGAATCGGAGGATGGGCTGTGTTTGACACCATTCCTCATTCCATTCCATGCGTTACAAAGAGCCCAGCCTCCAATTTCTACCTCCCCCAGCCTCCCCTGGTGTAAAGGCACCTAGGATCGATTTTAGCATGTTGTGGGTCAGCAAAATGTGATAACACACTTATCAACCTCTGTTATGGAGCCTCCTGGTGTAGTTTAACTGACCAATCAGAAGAGCTACATGTTATCCTGGTCCCAGATCAGCCTGTGCCTCAGCCCACTCTGATTGGCTGTCACTGTCCTCCAATAGGAACAGAGGACACCAGCGTCACGTCTCTGATAGGACCGGTCAAGTCTGCTGTAGACTGGTCACGTGACCTGCCTGTCAGACTATCAGAGAGGAGAGCAGTGGCACCAGCTGCTCCAGGTCTCCTCCCCTGTCCCCCTGTGTTCACTCACTCACCCCCCCCTGGTGGTCGCAAAGGAAATGGCAGGTGGAAGAAATAATATTTACAAAATATTTTAGAAATATTTTAGAAACATTCCTTCCCCCCCCCGATCTGAAACGTGTTCCAGACCATTCCTCGTTCCAGACAGTACATGCATTACAATGAGCCCAGCCTCCGATTTCTACCTCCACCAGCCTCCCCTGGTATACAACCGCTATAGAACGTTCCAGCAACTTCTGACAACTTCTTTCCTCTGATCCAGGATCAGATGGAGCTGGCTGGTTTCCCTGTAAGACTCAGAACCAGCCAGCAGATCTGATCCTGGATAGCAGAAGAGAATCAGGATCATTCTGATCCAGATTAAAGGTTCTGAACAACCGGGCCCTGGGGTTGAGTGAAGGGAATCAGAATTCATGATGTCACTCTCCCATTGTGATGATGACCTTTGACCTGAGCATACAGCACAATAACACTAGAACAGCCGAGGTTACCCACTATAAGAGTCGCCTCGGAGGTCAAATGACCATAGTCTTTACAATGGGAAGCTGCTATTTACACACAACGACCACTAGTTGGTGTGTCTTGTAAATTAGCCTGCCTCCTACACAGAAAAACTGCAAAATATCTTCATACTAGCTTATCCTGATGTGATTTTGAAAAATGTAAGGATACTGGGTGGTAGAACGCACATGTCTAGGACAAGTCATGAAAGGAGGGTCCTGAAATGTTCTTGAGTGCAAAGATATAGAAAATGTTTCACTCACACGGTCAAATGACCCCACCCAGGGCTGTTCTAGTGTTAAATGACCCCACCCAGGGCTGTTCTAGTGTTAAATGACCCCACCCATGGCTGTTCTAGTGTTAATGACCCCACCCATGGCAACATTTCAGGCATAACACACCACACAAACGGAGAAAACATCAGACACAAACAAACAAAGAAGACAAACTTGTGGGGCAGATATCGTGAGGTCATGTTCAGGAACCGTGAGCTGAAGACAAGGACACTGAAGCAAGGAAGCAGCGTACCGTCTCAGTCAGGTGGTTTATGAAAGGAAGCAGCGTACCGTCTCAGTCAGGTGGTTTATGAAAGGAAGCAGCGTACCGTCTCAGTCAGGTGAAGAAAGGAAGCAGCGTACCGTCTCAGTCAGGTGGTTTATGAAAGGAAGCAGCGTACCGTCTCAGTCAGGTGGTTTATGAAAGGAAGCAGCGTACCGTCTCAGTCAGGTGGTTTATTGAAAGGAAGCAGCGTACCGTCTCAGTCAGGTGGTTTATGAAAGGAAGCAGCGTACCGTCTCAGTCAGGTGGTTTATGAAAGGAAGCAGCGTACCGTCTCAGTCAGGTGGTTTATGAAAGGAAGCAGCGTACCGTCTCAGTCAGGTGGTTTATGAAAGGAAGCAGCGTACCGTCTCAGTCAGGTGGTTTATTGAAAGGAAGCAGCGTACCGTCTCAGTCAGGTGGTTTATGAAAGGAAGCAGCGTACCGTCTCAGTCAGGTGGTTTATTGAAAGGAAGCAGCGTACCGTCTCAGTCAGGTGGTTTATTGAAAGGAAGCAGCGTACCGTCTCAGTCAGGTGGTTTATGAAAGGAAGCAGCGTACCGTCTCAGTCAGGTGGTTTATGAAAGGAAGCAGCGTACCGTCTCAGTCAGGTGGTTTATGAAAGGAAGCAGCGTACCGTCTCAGTCAGGTGGTTTATGAAAGGAAGCAGCGTACCGTCTCAGTCAGGTGGCTTATGAAAGGAAGCAGCGTACCGTCTCAGTCAGGTGGTTTATGAAAGGAAGCAGCGTACCGTCTCAGTCAGGTGGTTTATGAAAGGAAGCAGCGTACCGTCTCAGTCAGGTGGAAGAAAGGAAGCAGCGTACCGTCTCAGTCAGGTGGTTTATGAAAGGAAGCAGCGTACCGTCTCAGTCAGGTGAAGAAAGGAAGCAGCGTACCGTCTCAGTCAGGTGGTTTATGAAAGGAAGCAGCGTACCGTCTCAGTCAGGTGGTTTATTGTTCAGAGTGCTCAGGCAGTTAACTAACACAGTACTGTTAACACCTTCACTGCCAGAGCATATTTAGTGACATTATAATATAATCACACCAGAAGATTTAAAAACAGGCAGAACAGGAAGGTGATGTGTACCGTCTCTCAACGGTGTGTCACCGCCCCTGACTCTGTCTCCCGTTCACAACTTCACTTATTCACAATTTAATTTCTGGAATAAAAACACACTAATTAAAACTATCTTCTACAGTCTTCAATGACTATAGTGTCATTGAACCCACACATCCCTGAGAGCGCTTCAGTGCGATCACAGACTTACACACAATAGACACACAGACCTGATCGTTATATCGGCCGCGTTCGTAAATTAAAAATGGGTTCAACGTCATAATGGGACCGAGTAATTTGATTGGACGAGAGGCAGTCACGTGGACGCTCTGGCGCTCTCAGAGCTCATTTACGAACGCGGCCGTCGTATTGTCCCTTTTGAAGCGTTAAAAGCGACCATCACACCTCTCGAACACTGCGTATAGACCGCTGTTATATAATTGCTCCAGGGGCGCTGACTATGGCTGACCCTGGGACTAGAGGAAAATATACCACATACCAACAGTTGTGGGGAATAAAAGACACATTTTAAAATTGTTTGTATTCCCTTTTGAACCAGAGCAACACACTTAACTCCTTGTTTATGTCGTAAAATGTAGACTATGACCCGAGATGTCTGTCTGTCTGTCTCTCTCTCTGTCTGTCTCTTTCTGTTTCTCTCTCTGTCTCTCTCTCTCCCTCCCCCCTCCCTCCCTCTCTCCAGACAGCCCCTCCTCTGTGCGCCTGCTCTGACAACACAATCAGCCAGCCACAAACAGACCCTCGACCAATCAGGAAGCACCATGACACGGCATTGACCTGACCAGCGGAGCTGACAGCCCCTCCCCTCAGGGTGATGAAACGACCCCAGAGAACCAACCGTCTGTCTGTCTGTCTGTCTCTCCCTCTCTGTCTGTCTGTCTGTCTCTCTCTCCCTCCCTCTCTGTCTCTCTCTCTCCCTCTCTGTCTGTCTGTCTGTCTGTCTCTCCCTCTCTGTCTGTCTGTCTCTCTCTCTCTCTGTCTCTCTCTCTCTCTGTCTGTCTGTCTCCCTCTCTCTCTGTCTGTCTGTTTCTCTCTCTCTCTCTGTCTGTCTGTCTGTCTGTCTGTTTCTCCCTCTCTGTCTGTCTCTCTGTCTCCCTCTCTCTCTATCTTTCTCTGTCTGTCTGTCTGTCTGTTTCTCTCTCTCTCCCTCCCTCCCCCCCTCCCTCCCTCTGTCTCCCCCTCCCTCCCTCCCCTCAGGGTGATAACACAGTCCCAGAGGACCATCCAGGGAGGACAGGGTCACATCAATAGTTCAACACCTTCTTTAAAACCCAACGTACCCCCATCTCATCTCAGACCAGTATGGACCAGTGGGTCTGATGTGACTGGTGAGTCGCAGGCAGAAGTGTCAACACGTTAATAATCAACCTGCAGCACAGATGGTAGAAGAGACGTCTGAGCCATGTCACTTCACATCCTTATCTGAGCCTGTGTGTTTATGGTGATATGTAAATATATATATAGGCTTATATATATAGATCGTAAATATATATATATATATACGTAGATATAAGATCTGTGGACAGACCAATACTTTTAGCAGTGGCAAAAACTACATTCTAGAGTCACACAATAGATATAAAATGTACACTATTATATCATCAGCTGACAACACTATCTCGTGAGCTTAGAATGATAAGGTTCTATCTCCGTTTAGAATGATAAGGTTCTATCTCCGTTTAGAATGATAAGGTTCTATCTCCGTTTAGAATGATAAGGTTCTATCTCCGTTTAGAATGATAAGGTTCTATCTCCGTTTAGAATGAGAAGGTTCTATCTCCGTTTAGGGCAGTTCAGAGATATTGTTGAACCGTTGTATTTTATTAATTACTAACTAAACAATTTCAACATTTAAAAAAATAACACCACTACAGGCATTAATAAACACCTAATGGATCAGATTATGTAAAAAACTCAATTTTGACCAAAAATGGAGATAGAACCTTCTAATTCTAAATGGAGATAGAACCTTATCATTCTAAATGGAGATAGAACCTTCTAATTCTAAATGGAGATAGAACCTTATCATTCTAAATGGAGATAGAACCTTATCATTCTAAACGGAGATAGAACCTTATCATTCTAAATGGAGATAGAACCTTATAATTCTAAATGGAGATAGAACCTTATAATTCTAAATGGAGATAGAACCTTCTCATTCTAACGTCACTCTGTCAGCTTCATGATAACAGTGCTCAGGTCTATGACCCCCCCCCCATGTCTATGAGGACCTTCCCCCCCCCCCCCCCCCCATGTCTATGAGGACCCCCCTTATTGAACACATGTCTTCAGAACCTCCAGGATCTCCTGGCCGCTGGTCCACCCGATCACCTCGGGTCTAGACGGGGGGGGGGTCGTCCTCACCCTGGGGTCCTGGGGCGGGGGTCGTCTGCCGGGCCAGCAGTCTCTCCAGGGCGAAGCCCCTCCTGGGCATCACCACGTCCCCCCCCCCGCATCCCCCGGGTGGGGCACAGATCGTTCCCCCCGTCCCCCGCGTACACGGTCCTCTGGTACTCCACCCCCGCCTCCCTCTGCTCCCTGCAGAAGTCCTCCAGAACCTTCCTCTTGCACATGTTGACGGGGCAGCGGGGGCACTGGTGGGCGTGGTGGGCGTCCAGCACCATGTAGCCCCGGTGGTCGAACCGCGCCGGGTTGGTGAACACCCGGTCCACCGCGGTTCTGACGCCGGCGGCCTCCAGGATCCAGTCGATGAACACGGAGTTGGAGTCCGACACCACGATGCAGTCCAGCGCGTGCTTGTGGGCGCCGATGAAGGTCAGCAGGTCCAGCACGCCGGCGGTGAAGGGGATGGACTCCATGACCCGGCGGATCTGCTCCTGGGTGACGGAGCGCTCCCCGAGGTGGGCCAGCACCCGGCCCATGTACTCCGTCCAGCGGCCCTGCTGGTAGGAGGTCCGGAGCGGGGCGGGCAGGGTCCGGTCAGGGAGGCACAGCAGGACCCAGGTGTCGCTGTTGTCGTCCACCAGCGTGTGGTCGAAGTCAAACACCACCAGGGTCTTCATCCTGACCACAACCACAACCACAACATGAGATGTTATAATACTACTACTACTACTACTACTACTACTACTACTACTACTACTACTACTACTACTACCAACCATAACATGAGATGTTATAATAATACTACTACTACTACTACTACCAACCAACCATAACATGAGATGTTATAATAATAATAAGCTCTCTCTCTCTCTGTATCTCTGTCTGTCTGTCTCTCTCCTTCCTTCTCTCTCTCTCTCCTTCCTTCTCTCTCTCTCTCTCTGTGTCTCTCTCCTTCTCTCTCGTCTATGCTCCTTTCTAGCGGTTTCAAACACTACCTTTGAGACTTCTAGCTACGTCATTCAAAAAACAAACAAACGTCGTCTCGTCACGTGATCATCTGACCAGGTGTATCACTGGTAAACGTACCTGACACTGTTTAACAACCCATTATTAAATAATTATTAAATAATTACAACCCTGTTTCTTACGTGAGACCGCCGGCGAGTCCTCCAGTCTGGCTGCTTCTTCTTCGTGTGTTGCTGCTGCTGCTGCTGCTGCTGTCTGCAGGACCAGGCGCGTTGCTGCCACCTGCTGGTGTGAATAACATGCTGCCACCTGCTGGAGTGAATAACATGCTGCCACCTGCTGGTGTGAATAACATGGGCCTGCTGGTGTGAATAACATACTGCCACCTGCTGGAGTGAATAACATGCTGCCACCTGCTGGTGTGAATAACATGCTGCCACCTGCTGGTGTGAATAACATGGGCCTGCTGGTGTGAATAACATGCTGCCACCTGCTGGAGTGAATAACATGGGCCTGCTGGTGTGAATAACATGGGCCTGCTGCTGGTGTGAATAACATGGGCCTGCTGCTGGTGTGAATAACATGCTGCCACCTGCTGGTGTGAATAACATGGGCCTGCTGGTGTGAATAACATGCTGCCACCTGCTGGAGTGAATAACATGGGCCTGCTGGTGTGAATAACATGGGCCTGCTGGTGTGAATAACATGGGCCTGCTGGTGTGAATAACATGGACCTGCTGGTGTGGAAGAGAGGAAGCAGTGAATAACATCAGGTGAAAAAAAGATAAGCCCTACAGTAACAATGGGCATTGTTCTACTTCTCTCAATAGTGCAGAGCACCCATGTCTCTCTCTCTCGCTGGCTACCTCTTTTCCTCTCTCTCTCTCTCTCTCTCTCTCTCTCTCTCTCTCTCTCTCTCTCTCTCTCTCTCTCTCTCTCTCTCTCTCTCTCTCTCTCTCTCTCTCTCTCTCTCTCTCTCTCTCTCTCTCTCTCTCTCTCTCTCTCTCTCTCTCTCTCTCTCTCTCTCTCTCTCTCTCTCTCTCTCTCTCTCTCTCTCCAGATGCTAGCCCTGGCAGTACTGGACAGGATCCTGTCTATAGACCGTCAGTGCCAGTCATCCTTGACTCCACCCTCTCCTTCCAATCTCACATCAAGTCCATCACCAGATCCGCCTTCTTCCACCTAAGAAACATTGCCATACTCTGACCATCACTCTGGACTCACCTCCCGCCTGGACTACATCAGAGGGTCCATGCACATTCATCCTACTGAAGTGTACATTGTTTGACCTGTATACGTTTACCCGACTCGGCTGTCTCCTCTTCATGTCTTCTTCTACGGTGTGTTTTGAGGAGTAGATTGGGAGAGAGGTTGCAAGGAATTGAAGAAAAAACAAGAGGCATATGAGCCCAAATCTAAAGTCTTTCCTTGACTCCTTGTCTATCTATCCTGAAATTCTCCTCCAATACATTCTGAGGTCCGGAGAGCGCACATGAGTTATCAAGGAAAGACAGACATTCGGACTAGTTACACATAGAAGGGTAAGCCTGGTATATACCTTTTAGTGAGAACATGCTGGTGCAATGCACTAATACTTTCATATTGTTAATTATAGAACAAGATGGGCATATACAGTTAAAGCTGTATGTCAGTGAAAAGCTTTACCCAAGGCTAGACTAGGGCATGTTAAATTGTCTTCCACTGTCTTCTGCTGAAAAGTCTGAGATTGGCATTCCTTTTCCATGCATGTTGAAAATGTATTCAGAACCTGGCCCAGTTAAATTGAGCAACTCCTTGGTGGGGTTCAGATGGACTGAATATGATACAGATTTCTATAGTATAGACAATTACAAACAGTAAACAAGTGTAAATTAAGAAACTTTAATTTACCCTTCAAACCAAGCAGCACAATAAAAAATAAATAAAAACCTGCTTATACAGTAGAGTAACCTCATCAAACGTTAATACAGAAATCTGGAGGAAGATAATTGAACTGAGAACAAAAACTGATACATCTCTAAATGTATTATTTAATAATAATGTACATTTTTAAAAATAATTATTATAATTATTCCAACCAGCATTAAAGGGGCATTTTACTTAAATTATTTCCAAAAACATTTAGTCAGTCCAAGAAGTTGGGGGACTTGGTGACATACAGTGCATTCTGAAAATATTCAGACCCCTTCACTTTTTCCACATTTTGTTATATTATAGACTCAATTTAAAATGGATTAAGATTAAGATTAAGATGTCACTACCAACTCGGCAAATAAACACATTTCCAGCCACTTTCTTATTATGATACATTTTCCATTAAGGGATTCTTTTTGGCCACTTGGTTATAGACCAATGTTAGAGTGACTGAGATGACGTTGTCCCATTGACTGTGCTTTCTCCTGCTGTCCCATTGACTGTGCTTTCTCCTGCTGTCCCATTGACTGTGCTTTCTCCTCTGCTGTCCCATTGACTGTGCTGTTTCCTCTGCTGTCCCATTGACTGTGCTTTCTCCTCTGATGTCCCATTGACTGTGCTGTTTCCTCTGCTGTCCCATTGACTGTGCTTTCTCCTCTGATGTCCCATTGACTGTGCTGTTTCCTCTGCTGTCCCATTGACTGTGCTTTCTCCTCTGATGTCCCATTGACTGTGCTGTTTCCTCTGTTGTCCCATTGACTGTGCTTTTTCCTCTGTTGTCCCATTGACTGTGCTGTTTCCTCTGCTGTCCCATTGACTGTGCTTTTTCCTCTGTTGTCCCATTGACTGTGCTGTTTCCTCTGCTGTCCCATTGACTGTGCTGTTTCCTCTGCTGTCCCATTGACTGTGCTGTTTCCTCTGCTGTCCCATTGACTGTGCTTTTTCCTCTGTTGTCCCATTGACTGTGCTGTTTCCTCTGCTGTCCCATTGACTGTGCTGTTTCCTCTGCTGTCCCATTGACTGTGCTGTTTCCTCTGCTGTCCCATTGACTGTGCTGTTTCCTCTGATGTCCCATTGACTGTGCTTTCTCCTGCTGTCCCATTGACTGTGCTTTCTCCTCTCAGCCATCCAACTTTGTTTTCTTTGTTTTCTTTTGTAGTCTCCCCGGGCCTCAGGGTCTCCATTTGCTGAATCTGTAATGACAACCTGATCTACAGTGTGTAATTGATTCCTGATCTACAGTGTGTAATTGATTCCTGATCTACAGTGTGTAATTGATTCCTATGCAAATCAGCGACCATATAAAAACAAAGATATTGATTCCAAAATTACATGAACCATACGATGGACTCAACTCAATTTATTGATCGATTTGTTGATGACATTTTTGCATTTTAGCTATTTTTGCATTTTATGATTGTCATCGCAAAAGATCTGAATACTTCCTACAGTACATGAGGTATTTCTGTATTTCAATTTCTGTATTTTAAATTTACTGCAAAATAACAGCACCCGCACACTCAAACACTGTGAAAAAAAACTGTTTATTGCAAGCTTATTAGAAGTCTAATGCACACGGCCCCGATTTTGTCGCACTGCCGAATTCGATTCCATTGTTTTGAATGAGACAATGCACACGGCGTGCGATGCGATTTTGTCGCACGACAACATTCGATTCTCCATTCACACCCACTCACTTCGGTGGTGTGAATTGAGCATCGAATGTTGTCGTGCGACAAAATCGCACGCCGTGTGCATTGGGCTATAGACCATCAAGTTTTTTCCACAATGTTTGAGTGTGCGGATGCTGTTATTTTGCACTCAATTGATACTCTTCAGTTCCAGCACCTCAGCAAAGTCTGATCATGGATGAGCGGTGGTATTTTCACTATTTGTATTTTACATTTTTTAAAAAGTGGTTTCGCTTTGTCATTCTGGGGTATTGTGTGTGGATTGATGGCAAATTATTTTAATTCAATCCATTTTAAATTGAGGCTATAACACAACAAAATGTGGAAAAGGTGAAGGGGTCTGAATACTTTCCAAATGCACTGTACATTATATTACATTCACAATATTATATTCACAATGAACACTTTATTAGGAACACTATACTAATAGCCTCAATTCTTCATGGCATTGATTCCACAAGATGGAATTTCAATTGGATCTAACTCTGATGACTGACATTTCTCACAGGATTCTGCAAAGCACCTTTCTCAGGACAATCACCTTGAACATGGCGTTTTAGTTGCATGGGCAAGTCGGTCGCCTCTCAGGAACACTCATGGATTTGTTGTGTGTGTGCACGCGTGGGGGAATTAATTCTCGTTGGCAGGGTCTTAACCAATTCAAATGCTTAAGTCTTAAAAATGTGTCTGTATTCCTCTCTCTTTATGATATGTGAGGAGAAGAAGAGTGTTCTAACATTCTGAAAATGTCCAGTTAGGGTGAATCCCAATTCACCACTCTGGCTCCGTTTTCAGCCCTAATCTCCTATTTGCGCGTTCACGTGTAGCCGTAGTGGCGTCCCAATTCATTACTCATTTAGGGTTAGGGTTAGGGTTGGCTCCAAACTGAGAAAATCTTGACCCTCGTTCGATTCTGAGCCATGAGACTCCCTTCCGGCATGCATTGCGAAACATCTACAGAAATGTTCTTTTCGCTCTTGTAATACGGAAGCGAGCCTGAAATGTCATTTACTTTTTCTGGAATTACTTGTAATTAAAGACTTGAAAAAATATGATAACCATCGTATTATCTTAGTTTAATGTCATTTCAATGCATCATAGACCTTTTCTTTACAACAAGCATAACAACAAAAGATCGCTATTATGCCGCTATTGTGCCTATGCAGGAGAGCCCCATTGAAGCGTCAAGCTCAGCCATCCCATAATATATTATATAATAATATAAGGAGCGCGATTCACATCGAGATGTGCATTCCTGTTTAGAAATAAAAGATTACCTTTGGCGTTTGACAGCGGATGATGATAGACATATTTAATGTGAAGTTATCTATCTAACGTTAGGCTGATGTGTGCATGATAGACACGCATGACATATTTCCATGTTTTATTTACAGCTATGGCACGAATTAAACCAAAACAACCCGCAATCCTATCCGAGCAGTTGTTATTATGTAATATTGTTGATGGGTTATATAATTTAATGTTATTTCAATGCATTATAGACCTTTTCTTTACAACAAGCATAACAACAAAATCGCTGTTATGCCGAGGTGCTTAACATAGAAAGTTCCACAGTCCAGCGCGCTCGGGACAGCGGGCAGGACACCGGAGCGCGTTTGTCACAGGCTGACAGTCACCGTGTTCTTGGTGGTATATGACACTATAGTTGTTATTATACCAAAACAACCGGCAATCTAATCCGAGCAGTTGTTATTAGGTACTATTATATATGTAGTTAACTAATGCAGTGGACAGCAGCTGTTTCTCCAGCGTTCCTGTCACTTCGGATTTCGTAACGTCATAAAATTAAATAAAAAAAAAGTCATGCATTTTTCCATGTTTCCCTTTGATGGCATATGACGCCGTAAATGTAACTGAAGTTCAGCCTCGAAGTTGTTGCACTGTTGTCCTAAATCAAGCAGGGTTGAGCCGTGTTAGTACCTGGATGGGAGACCGCCTGGGAATACACGGTGCTGTAAGCTTTTCGTACCTCCACGTTACCGAGGAGAGGCGCGTGCCGCGGCCGAGGAGAGTGTACTCTTTCCGGATAGACATTTATGCATGCTCTCGGGGTTCGAAACATAACTTCCCGGGGTGCCAGCGGGTTGGTTGATGGCTCAAAATGACCGTATACCGATGGTGGAGTTAGCAAAGCAGTATTGTGTTTTTACCACCTTCATAGCGGACAAACATGGTGCCCGGAGGCACCCTTTGCGGGTTAATAACTGTGATCTACCGTGGGTTAGGATAACAATTCAAACGTGTCCGGATAGGGGAGAGGACAGGGAATCTGAAACCATTTGAATGGTGTCGATACGACACAAATCCCGGGTAGAACTTCTCTCCCCCATGATAATGAAGCATTATTCTTTTTTATTTGATGACTTGTTTGATCGTTTGATAGCGTTCAAGTTCATTCAAGTTGTGAATGAATCGCGAGCGTCAATGCTTTTCTACGATACTACGTGTAATGTCACTTGGACATAGAATAATAAGACACTTGAGTCTGGGTTCAACAAAGGTATAACCAGTTTATTCGGTTAAAGACTTAAACTATTTAGGATCTCTTGCCAAGAGAACAAGCAAGCTGAACAGTAAAGAGAGAGCTGGATAAAGGTTGGGGAAACACAAAGTCCTCTGAGGGTTCCAAGGCGATATTTCAGGGCAGACTGATGGGGGTTCTGGTTGAAGTACTCAGTCGCTCTCACTGCCACTCTCTGACCTCACATAGAAGTCTTCCCCTCCCCCGATCTCCTCGGAAAACAAGCGACCTGGTGACAATCACAAAACAAGGTGATCCCTGAGAGATTATTATCAGAGTGAATATCTTAATACAGCAGAACAATACAACAAGTCTAGTGTTAAGAGATTTAAGTCTTACCATTTGGAATCTCCTCTTCATTGTCCTCAAAATGATCAAAGTCCAGACTTACAAAAGAGCTCTGTTGGACGACATGATACATTTTCAGTATCTTCACACTACTACAATGATGAACCAATATCAAATAAAGCAATGTCAATTCTGTATCAACTAGTACTTATTTTCTGTTACAGTGAACATAACTCTCATACCAACTGGATGATTTTCATTTGGTCACAAAGCAAAGTTGAATATCCATAACAGGACTGAGTTATCCCTTACGTGCCCGAACCCAGTTTTCCTTGCATGAAAATTAAGCAGGGATTAGGACTGCCCAAAGACCAAAAAAAATAAAACATTCTGAAAAAATAACGAATATATTGTCCTTTTTAACAAATACAGGTGCTTAACACTCATGTGTGATGAAGAGATCCAGAATAGAAGTTTTCATTCAGCTTTTGAGCCACAAAAATATTATTTTACATGAGGCCTATGCAAAGCATGGATGTGTGATTACAGTCCTTAACGCCTGATGTTGTGTATACCTTGGCATTTCAAGTGACTGAGAAAATGTACTTCTCTGGACATCTTATGAGCATTTTGCATCCACTGAATTTCAGAAACTCACCCAAGACTAACCCATCGAAAACGTAAGTTTTCACCAGAAGGTGCTTGAAGTGTTTATTAGGACCTCTTGTTCAAGAAAGTCGTTTCTTTTTGTGACTTGATCTGGTACAGACACTTTAACACGTCGTGAGCTTAGAAAAGGTTCCATCTCCGTTTAGGGTAGTTCAGAGATATTGAGCGTCAACATTTTTACATTCCATTATGTTTTGTGAGATGGAACCTTTGTATTTTATGAATTACTAACTCAAAACTGTCAATATTTTTAAAATAACACCACACAGGCATTAATAAACACCTAATGGATCAAATTATGTAAAAAACTCAATTTTGACAAAAATGGAGATAGAACCTTATAATTCTAACGTCACGACGTGTTGAAGACATTGTTGGGTGAATCAAGAGATTGATCACAAAGCACTTGCCTTCTGCTTGAGCAGCATCTTCCAATCTCCCCGGTCCTTCTTCATCAGCTGTATGACTGGCTCATTGCACTTCGCCTCCCAGGAGCAGCTCTCAGCAGCGATGGGGCCATGGAGCTCCAGGTCAGCCCGGTATGGTCGCTCATTAACAGTGGCACTACAGAGAATTATATAATCAATAATAATAATAATAATAATAATAATAATAAAATCAATTAGGCAATAAATCAGTGCAGCGTCTACTATTCCCTTTTCCACAAAGACAGCATTGACGGTGACATACACATCCATCTGGAATGTGTTATTATTTAGCCTGTGAGGCAAGATGGACCTAAGACGAGTCAACATGTGGAGGAGTGATGAACAGGATCATACCGTTCGTTTCCAATGAAGAGAGAGAACAGGTTTCAGATGTCCAAACTGACACCTAAAAAAATGATGTAATGTCCTGCATGACAAACCTGAACACCACTCGCTCAGAGGAGAATTCACATCTCTGTTCCACAGAGTCGCGCAGCATTACTCTCAGAACGACTCGGCCGTCTCTCTGAAACCACTTGATCTGTGGGTGGAAACTGACAAAGACATGCACACAGTATACCCATGATATACAGACTAAATGGACAAATAGACTGAAGCTCAGCTTCTACCCCAGGGCCATTCAGGCCCTGAACACAGCAAAGACCTAGGTTCTAGGCCCTGGACAATCTAGACAATTTGATGGCAGCTACTAGATTGTAATCAAGTGCAATACTGAAACACAACTGTGAACATTTCAAACCTGCAAACTGCGACACTTTAAATGAATGTGCAATAACACTATGTGCAATATGACAACCCTCGGGTACATAAGGTTCAGAGATAGGAAATGTTAGGATATTTATAGCATAGCATAGAGTACAGCACAGTGTTTTATTTGTATAGTATAGTATAGTGGATAGTGTACATAGCCTTTATTTATGTAAACCAGCTCTTTTCCCTTCTTGTTTTTAGTATTTTTTTCCTAGCACCAGGGGAGCCCCCCCTCCCAAATTTCGTTGTATGGTACCTGTACTATATCAATGACAATAAAGACCATTCATTCATTCATTCAAATATAACGTGGTATTCTGAAATAGGCAAACAAATATTCAGGTACCTTTTTACAGAGTCCTCTGCAAAGGCTTTCTCAACATTTATGACCTGCTTGCCCTCCATCAAATTACCTAAATAGGACATATAATATTCAGTGATAAGACAGCCCTCATAGTTGTCAATAAAAGTAAATATAAAACAGCATAGTAGACTAGGCATACATTTAAGTGGATATTGTTGATCAGTTTCACTGGGCATAATTTCAAACAAAAATATTTAATAATATGGCAGAAATAAATATGTGGCTCATAGCTCACCACATTAAAAACGCCAGAGAGAGAGAGAGAGACACATTGATTTGAAAGCAGGGTTGCATGCAAACAATTATGTTTTCATACCATTTTCACGTGGGGGTTGGACTGCAGAAATCCATTCTTTGGGAGACAATCCTTTCAGGCCAGTATTCCTGCAAGACAACAACAGTCTGGTGAACATCACATGTAGATGTGAGATCAAGGCACCACAGAGAGGACATGACCAGTAGTCCACTACTCACACTTCCCATACAAACTCTAAAAGCACTCAAACGCGTCACGGGGTAAAGCTGCATAGAGTAGTGAGAGAAAGCACAACAATCAAACATTGTTTAACCAAACATGACTTTTTATTTGTCGCAGCACATGTAAGAGTCGCGTGTGCGTGGCAGAAGTGCTGCTGCACTTTGTCGCCTCTTCACTACTGGAAGTGTTTCTACTGCGGCTCTACCTCGGAGCTGCTACAGCTGCTACAGCCAGCCTTATCTTTGTACATTGAGTTTGCCTTTGATAATGGCCGTCAATAATATCCTGTTTCATTTCACTTCATTATAAATTGTTCTGGGTTCAGTCTGCTGTCATCCATCCTTAACGAGCGAACAGTGAAATGGTTATAAGCAGAAAGCAGTCATGTCGTTTTTGTTTACCCTCTTTCAGAGCAAGAGTACTTAATTACCTCAGCAACACCTACTATAGTATAATAGTACCTACAGGGCTTTTAGCGAAAGTGTTGATTTAAACCCCCCCCCAAAAAACAAATATATTTATAGAGGTAGAAACTGTAGTGTATGTTGCTGGTACGATAATTTTCAGGTGGGCCCGTATGGCTGCTCTAACCAATTAACATGGGCTGTATGGCTGATCTAACCTGTTAACATGGGCTGTATGGCTGCTGTAACCTGTTAACATGGGCTGTGTGGCTGCTCTAACCTGTTAACATGGGCTGTATGGCTGCTCTAACCTGTTAACATGGGCTGTATGGCTGCTCCATCCCATTAACATGGGCTGTATGGCTGCTCCAACCCATTAACATGGGCTGTATGGCTGCTCTAACCTGTTAACATGGGCTGTATGGCTGCTCTAACCTGTTAACATGGGCTGTATGGCTGCTCTAACCTGTTAACATGGGCTGTATGGCTGCTCTAACCTGTTAACATGGGCTGTATGGCTGCTCCACCCTATTAACATGGGCTGTATGGCTGCTCTAACCTGTTAACATGGGCTGTATGGCTGCTCCAACCTGTTAACATGGGCTGTATGGCTGCTCTAACCCATTAACATGGCCGCCGAAATGAAACTCATACGAGCCTCTGAGGTTGACGCAGCCAGTGAAATCTAGCCCTTAGTGTCAGTTTTTGAAGCCCCTTCTCTCTGGGCAAGTAAAGAAACAAACCTCAGTGTTTCAGTGGCGTCTGTCAGGACCTGGGGTGGGTCTGTCAGGACCTGGGTGAGTGGGTCTGTCAGGACCTGGGTGAGTGGGTCTGTCAGGACCTGGGTGGGTGGGTCTGTCAGGACCTGGGTGAGTGGGTCTGTCAGGACCTGGGGTGGGTCTGTCAGGGCCTGGGTAGGTGGGTCTGTCAGGACATCCTGGTGACAGTGCAGGCTCTCCATGGCTGCTCTCATCCGGTGAGCCAGGGTCTCCTCGGCAGCCTGCATCCTGTCCTCCAGAGTCACCTCAGAGCCCTCCGGCCTAACATGACACACACACACACACACACACACACACCCTATTAATGGGGAGCCAGTGAAGTGCTCTCAGCAACTATTGGGGAACTAGGTTGAGATTGAGAACGACAAATCTATCTATCATATAGAAACGAAAATGCCATGGGTCCCCTGACGTGTTAGGAGGTCATTAGGATGTCTGGTGTGTGTGGTGCTGGAAGCCTCATCGCTCACCCCAGGCTGTGAGTGACCTCCCCAGCGCCGGCAGGCACAGCCCCCCGGCAGAGCTCCTTCAGCAGGTCTAGGTGGTGCAGGTTACTGGTGCCCATCCCCGTGTTCAGGATCTCCGCGTGGACGTTGTACTCGTAAATGGACACCTTCAGGCCTGGCAGACGGGTGGTTCTCACCTACAGACATGCCACACAAGGGTTAGGCTAGGAGTTCAGTTGACTTTAAAATGAAGTAGAGATAACTCTGGGTTATCAAGTTGCTATAGTGCTAAGTGTAATGTAAAGCCTACCATGGGATCAACAAAGACTGTGTTTCCCAGACACAGAACGACCTTGGCTTGGTGATGCAGGCCTTTGATCTTCTGACTGATGGCTCTCGTGACCTGCTCAGAGGAGAGATGGTGAGCCCAGAGCGGGTAAGTTACACCCTTGGAATGTCATTGTATGATGTTCTTCTACAGCAGGGGTAGCCAACACAAGGCCAACGCTGGAGAATATAAAGATTTTTGCGCGACTGTGCAGGCGCAATGCCAGAGAGTTTTTGCAGGGTGAGATGTCTGCAGATGAAAGTAAGCAAGTTGAAAATATAGTTAGCAAAAATAATTGCGGACTGTTCTGACAGAGAACGTTGGTTCAAATTGGTCGTTATTATTGTGACTAGAAAGTGTCTGATTATAGTTCCATGGTGTGAATAGTGTCAAAGAACTAGCAAGCTAACTAGCTAGTCTGCTCAGTCTGCTCATCTCATTTGACATCTCTGTCTCTTTTGTACATAGATTTGTGAATCGTGATACTCGAGTCCTGTGACTGTACTGACCTTGGGGTTCCAGTCCACCTCAGCGTCGATGGGCTTGGCCCGGCACACAACTATCTCCACGGCCTGGGGAGGCAGGCTGTGGAACTGAGCAGGCAGCTGCAGCAGCTGGTGGACCTTGGTCTCCTGCTCGCGCCCCTCGTCCAGGAACGCCACCGTCACGCTGGGGAACAGACACCCGGCCGCCTCTGGCACCGAGGTCACCCGCACTCTGACAGAGATGAACGTCAGAGCGGGGAGACGGTTAAGTCTCTCAGAGGAGCCGCCTCAAAAAAACACACTCAAACGGGACTTCTCTCTAATGTCACCCGATTGTTGACATTGAGAACATGATTAGATGCCATGGAGTCGCGTTTTGGCTCTCCATTGTTGTTACTGTTTATATATATTTTTTTTTATTTGTGTAATGCTGCCTACATGCTGTTATTCATGTCTAATCTGAACCAGCTCACCCGATCACCCCAATCGGTAATGTGTATTGTCTATGTTCATGTCTAAAAAATCAATAAAAAGAATTAAGAAAGAAAGAAAGACATTGAGAACATTGTCGTTTCATAGCTGAAATGTTGTATTCATGTTGTGTTTGGTGGGGGGGGGGGGGTTTCCTGACCTATGATAGGCTTCTTCCTCTTGTACTCCATAGAGGCCTCCCTCTAGCACCTCCTTGGCACACAGCTTCTCCTTGGCGTAGTGAGAGACCATCTCTGCAGCCAGGCTCTCGTAACAGTCGTCTTTGTTGCTCACAATGCGGCCATAATAGAGGGAAGCGGTCTTGATGTGCAAGGGCAAAACCTTGGATGACAAACAGGTAAAAAGGGAAATATTGAGTGAGTGTACATACACAGATAGGCATGTTACAGTTAGAGGTTCATCTCATTGTGGAAGATAGACAAGCACCCACTACCACCCATATAATATACTCTGAATGACATTTGGACCATAGTCAAAACATTTGGTGAATCATAAACTTTGATTCACCACTATAGTTCCTGAGTCTTGATGAAGTGGGCGGTCCTGCTTGGGGCTGATGCTGTGTCGATAAGGACAAACACTACTGTCCCTGCAACAGAAAGAAAGTCATTAAGCATTACAGAATTCAGTTCCACTTCACCTTTCTTCAGACGCATACCTACGAGCAAAATAGCCGAATCCAGGGTTCAGCTAATTACTGTTGCATGTTAGCAGATCATTAATGTCAAATCAAGTACATTTTAGGTAAATCCGTCCGTATTCTAAACACTGACTTGCAGAAGCCGAAGCTCTTGAGGTAGCTGCAGAAGGGCCTGTCAGTCTTCTGCTCCTCCTTGGCCTGCAGGACCCCCTGGGCGAAGTGGAGCAGCTCGGGAGGCAGCGATGCCTCAGTGCGCTTCAGGTAACGCAGGACCCCGATGACGTGACAGGCGTTCCTCTCAGACAGCAGCAGGACTGACTTCAGGGGGTGGGATGCACCCTTCTTGTCCTGTTGAAGAAAAGCCTTTGGTGAGTCCAGACAGCAATCTTGAGGTTGAGAAAGCATACCCAATACAATCATGGTGCTGGGAAATGGGACACATTTCTCAGACTTTTGCAAAGCAACAGGTATAATACACAAATTAAAAGACCTGTGAACTGGGGGGGCGCTAGTGAGTAGTGGATGGAGTAGACGTTAGGGCTGGGCAAACGATCAAAATGTCTTTTTCGATAATCACAAGAATTAACGATAAATTATCGATTAATTGATAAGCTTTTTTTTCATTAAAACAACGCCTAGGGCAGAAATAACAAGCATGTTTTCCTTGGGGAAAAAACTTTATTCTTGATTTCTATGCCCCTGGTTATGGAACGTCGCGATGGAATAGGATATGCTGGCTCGACTATTTGCATGAGCGCACGAAATCCTCTACCCTCGACAAAACTGAGCGGCAGAATATCTGTTTTGATTAATTTGCAGATGGCCATCGTTACTTTCTCTTCTCGTTGTGCATCACACCTCCCGCGTATTAGATGAGACGTGATGGAGGGCTGAGAAGGTAGCGAAGGAGCAATCAGGGTCGGATGTACTGTTTGCAGGTGGTATTTCATCGGGGTCGTCGTCGTGTTGTATTTATATGTCACTGCGCAGTGTTTGCAATGAGCGGCGTAACTTGCATCATGCCGTACTGCGTTGCGAAATTCAATGCGAAGGCAAATGCAAAGTTCATTTCTCACACATAACGTGGACAAACTAATTTCCACTCAATTTATGAATGATTATCGAGCAAAATATTTTGTGATCGACCAAGATCCTTATCAATCAATTATTGATCGTCAATCATTGATACCCACCCCAGGTGTAGTGCTGAGGCACAAATGTGTACATTTCAAGCCTGCAAACTGCGACACTTTAAATGAATGTGCAATAACACTATGTGCAATATGACAACCCTAGTCGTCTTACCTGCACAGTAAGCAGTGTTTCCTCTACATGCATTTATTGGTGGCGGGCCGCCACGATGGAATTTCCTCCGCCACGAATTGATTCAGTCCACAACAACAACAAAAAAAAAAAGTTCTCAAAAAAAAAATAATAAAAAAAAATAACATTTTAGCTGATTAAAATATATCTGATCCTAGATCAGCGCTATAATGGATGTTGACTAAAAGTGCACCTAAATCCACGCCCATCTCTCTCTAACCGCTGATCCAAAATCAGATTAATGACATTCAGTTGACGACGTGACACAAGGGCTCCTGATTGGTCTAAATGTGAACTGTGGTATTATTGTTATTGTGTACAGGCCACCGTAGTGACATCCGGGGGGTATTCCATCAACATCGCTAAAGGGAAAATCCAGGTTTAGTCTGATAAATCTCGCGAGAGTTCTTACAAATATCCAGGCATATTCTGATAGGTCTCGCGAGAGTTATCAAAAATAAGCCAGGATTTTCCTTTAGCGACGTTGATGGAATACCCCCCAGGTCAGGTGGGCAGGTTACGACGAGACAACAAGAGACCGGTATTGTAGAGCTTACAGAGCGAGTTAAAATAAAGACACTTACATTGAAATACAGAAGGACTCACGTGTATGTTTAATAGAATAACACGACATGGTGTCAGAAGTCCTGTAAGTGAGTGTTAAGAGTTAGATCGGCCGACAAGTGTCATTTGAGCTCGTGACGGTGAGAAGGGAGAAGAAAAGATGGATGCTAATGCTAACGCGGGAGCAGCTGCAGTCCAGAGAACGGCGCCAGTTTCAAGTGCTACGTTAGCAGACATTTGCAAGTCAAAAAACGATTCTTATGTGCCGTCACTTTAGCAACGACACAGTATTGTCAAGGGGAAAAGAAGGGGAGACGATTTTTTTATTGACAACGGAATTACATGCTGGAAAAAGATGCAGCTAAAATTCAGGGAACATTTGGACAATAAGAGACACACGGGAGAAGTACGGGAAAACAGGGCTCATGTGGGTCTCATCAAAGGTAAGAGTTTGTTTTCTTTAACTCAGCTGATACTCAGCTGTTTACCGAATGCTCCATCTGACTGTGATTTTACTTCTGTAATGTGGTGGGTTGACATAATTCACGCACGGAACTATAGGTTGAGACTATTGTTCCGTCCGTAGTACCCAAGTTGTTTAGACTGTTCTATTTACTGCTTGAGTGTGTTGTTGACAATCGTTCATGTCCTTCATTAAACGTTTAGCTTTGTCATTTGATACGCCGCCTACGACTACCATCTCTCTGCACTACAGTAAACAGTTAATCAGTAACGTTAGCCGCTTTTGTGCTCATGTAGGCCTACTTCGTATTATATTATAGCTGATGATCTTTGTGTGTGTATGTGACTGTCAGTCACAAGTTTATATTCTGTATATTCATTTTTTCTTTTTTTTGGCCATCCTCTAGTTTTGGCTGTGATTAGAAAAAAAAAAAAAAAAAAACGTTGTTTTGAGCGCGCGTGCGCGTTTCATGCGCGTGCACGCGGGAAAAAATCGCGCGGTCACGCCCACCCGCCACCATTGTAAAAATTCAGAGACTGCTTCCAACTATACGCCTGAGGAACGGTCGGCATTAATGACTGGTATTGTTGCTGCTAAGAAAATTATTCTATTCGATTGGAAATCACCTCCACCTTCCTGCTTCCAGAAATGGCTCAACGGATTAATCAGTATCATGCAGATGGAGAGAATACGCTTCTACAACTCTAAAGTTCCCAATAGATATTTGAACATATGGGGTCCAATTATTGACTATCTCAAAGTTTATTCAAATGTTTGATTATATCCTGTAGTGAAGCAAGCCTGTACACTTTTTTATTTTTACTTTTTAATTTTACTCTTTACTTGTAATACCTGACAATGTTGCATTTTGGGAATTGCTTTGAACCAAATCATACTAGACATGTATGCCTGGCAGTTTGTTGTTTGTTAGTTCGTTTGTTTGTTTGTCTTGTGTATAAAACTGAAAAAATAAATAAAAATAAAAGACCTGTGAACTCAGTATGCTTGTGAAAGGAGTGGAGGGTAGCTGGTCTGTCCTACCTTGTCAGAGAGGTTCTGGAAGTTGTCAGACATGCAGAACAAACGGCTGCCAAACAGTTTAGGGGAGCTTGGGAAGCCGTAATGCACGACACACGTAGCATCCCTGATCCCCAGGGCCTTCAGACACTCATTGGTGGTGACTGGAATACAGGAATACAGGGGGAATACAGACTGGAATACAGGGCAAATACAGACTGGAAAACAGGAATACAGGGAATACAGGGGAAATACAGGGAGACGTTTTTTGAAAGTTAGCAATAATATGAAATTTACAAGATTTAAATGTCAAATAATTAATTGATTTAATTTACCCAGAATAACATGAGTGCCAAGTCCAATGTCCTTCCTCCACTGCTCAATCACAAAGTCAAACTGGTATGTTAAACCCTCATGAGCTTTCAGGGAGAATGCAGATGTGCTGGTCACACCCTGAATGACAGATACAAGGAGGGAAGATCAAATAGATGTAGTTAAAAACATGTATTAATGTTTGGTGACAGTGTTATGTAGGAGAAATTGTCCAATAGAGTTATTCTGTGATATTGTTATCATTTTATACTAGTTGTATGAGTCGAGAAATGTTTTGACCAAATGTGACAATATGAAAAATTCAATTAAAAAAAAAGATTATATAAATGTAAAAAAATGTATTAATTAATGACCAATTATTATTTATTTATTTATTATACTTCTACAGTACTTTTTCTCCAAGATAGTGATTTATATTTTGCATGACAAGATACACGTTTACAAAGGTAAATGCTAAACTAAAATGGCACAAACTAATTGTTACAATATTCAGGAGCCTTTTCAATGGTAGGCATAACAAAGCCATAACTAGGCAACTGGTGATCCATCAATAACAACAATGGTCTTTTGGTTCTTCCACTACCCCTGCAAAAGACAGTCTCCCAATATATGGTTGCAAAAATGAAAAAACCCTCTTCACACAGGGAGAGTGTTGTACCTTAAAGACATGCTCGACCTCCTCTGCAGAGTTAGCGATAATGAGGGTCTTCTGGACCACCTCAGGGTCGAAGTCTAACGAACCAAGCAGCACTGAGATCTTTGTGCATTCCGGACACAACAGGATCATCTGTGGGGAGAAAGATGAGAGGGAAACATAATCTCAAGTGATTGAAAACCGTAAGATTTTATATTCATACTTCATATTACCAAATTCTACTAAGATGCGTAGCATCGATCCCGCTACCTCGCGCATGCTAAGCGAGCGCTCTACCATTCCTCTCACAAGGCCAAAGTGATCTCAAGAACAAATGGTATACTTTAACCTGTGTCCTTCTTAGTTTATGTAGAAGCTATAAAAGTATACTGTATTCTGTGATAGCAATTCGAGAATGAAAATAACAGTGATGGGTTTGAAGAAAATAACTGTCTGAAAGCAAGACATTTGTCAGACTTCTTCTAGTCTTCGGAGACTACTTCTCCGCTTGCTGAAGTACTAAAAGTCGGAACAGCGTCACAAAACGAACTAGTGGTCGAAGACATAAGAGTTTCAGAGTAACTCTTCCCGACTCCGGAGGTCCCCGGTTCGAGACCGGGCGGAAACAAAGTTTTTTCCTTTCACCTTCGAGGCGGAGCAGTTACTTACGATAGGGCTTGAGTCAACCGACTAGAATTCAGAGAACAGACGGGTGCAGTGTATCTGTGCAGCCTGAGGTTTGGCAGTTAAGTGCAATTCTGACTGCATAGCTTGAGACTTTTTTATTCTGCAAATTAAGAGATTCTAATCTTATTTAGAAATCATCAAAACTAAGAAATGTTATAATAAAGTAAAAAAAAAAAAAACGGATTCCTCTCACCAGCTAGTTTTGTTTTATGCTTCAGTTTTACCTCCCCCCCCAAAATACAAGTAAATACTAGTATTTTAAACATGTGATTAATCATGATTATCATGATTAATCACAGCCTATTATTGTGATTCACTTGATTAAAATAATTAATCGATTGACAGCATTAGTTTAAAGACATGGTTGCCTATATGCAACCTCAAGGGTTAAGCTGACCTGGTGCACTTTGCCGTAAAGTGCTGCCTCCTCGGTCACTGTGATGATGATGCAGGGGTTGATCATGTGGTCTGCCAGGAGCCCCACCATCTGGCTGCTCCAGCGTTTGCCCACGGCGATGATCTGCCTGGGGCAGGAAGCCCGCTCGCTTCTGTCGGTCACCTTCTGGAAGTGCTGCAGAATGGTGGCCATCTGAGAAGGGTGAGAAGGAACAATGCAGTCAGAGAACACTCATGGGGAGATGGTGTTGGCAAGGCAAGTTTACTTGTAAAGCACATTTCAACAGGGGCAATTCAAAGAACTTTACATATAGCATTAAAAAATACAGAAAAAGGAGGAAAATAAATAGATACACATTTAACAATATAATAAGACAATGAATAAAAAGATATAGATAAAAGTGTTATTACTGCAACTGTAATCAAGCGCTGCTTTTTGGTCATCTGGTATTGCCTTCAGACATTTTGAACCTGCTGGTTTCTTTAGACTTCAGTCATAAGCATAAAATGCCCTTCAAAAAGTACATGGAACATCATTTAATTAATTATTATGTTAATTGTAGTTATTGATCAATCAGAAAAATATATCATATATAATGTCGGTTGTTCCTCTTTAACTTAGTGAACCCAGGGATTAAATGAAAAAAAAAATCTCCTGACGGAAAAAGAAATTCAGGCCAAATCGGGGCCGGTGGCTTTCCGTGCACAAAGCGCGCGTGCGATTTTCCGTTCTACGTTCTAATGCTTTGACTTTTCTTTAGAAAAATGTGAATACATTTTCCGCGTTGTATAAAATCAATGACACATCGCTAGTCAACTAACACAGCTTGTTTTGTGAGCCTGCTAACAATGTAAAGTAGTGTTGTAGTTAACTAGGTAGCAGTCCAATCCATTTCGCTGCAGTATTTTGGCTTGACTAGCGAGTTTGTGTTGTGATTCTCAACAACGTTGAAACGTAGTTTCACCCTTTTCCATAGTTTTGAATAATAAATGTGTGGGCTGACGATGTAGCGCAGCCTAACTTATTCTAATATATATTTAACAGTTTTATTGTGATAATTATTCCCCCCTCCTCCCAGACTTACAAGGTCACATTATTATTGGATTGGTTGTTTGCGTGCCGGGTGAAGTTAGCTAAACATTTAACCTGCTAACTAGCAAGAGATACATAATGTCACTCTCCAAAGGTCTAAAGAGGAAAGTTGACGGTGAAAACAGGGCATTTAAAGAGGAATGGACAGCGAACTATGCGTTCATCCTACCTGGTTTCATCAATGCAAAGCCGTTGTGAGACTCACATTTTATGTGCTCACAATGAATGTTCCCTTCCACCTATACATGCGAGTCGTCCTTTCGTCAATGAATGTGATAAAGACGGACTAGAGCAGTCATGTCAAAGTCAAATACACAGGGGGCCAAAATAAAAAAATGGTACAAGTGGAGGGCCGGGCTGGTTCAATGTTTATTAAAACTCGCAATTATTGCACATATTGAACCAATACCAATAACATAGCCTATATTGCACTAAACATTAATCATTAAATTAAATTAAGTAAAACATAAATAAAATCAGTTGCTATATTTTCTCAAGGCTCTTTCAGTAATAAATTGAAAACGTTTTTTTTTAAACAGGTAAACAGCAAAATGTAATTTTCATTCAAAGCTCAATGGCAAGATAAATGCAAAAATGAAACAGCATGCATTAAAAACAAATCAGTGTGCTGCTCTGATCCTCACCAATTACTGTTTTTTATAATAAAATTAGAAAAGTTAGTGCAAACTTGCAAAAGTGCAAAACAGTTGCATTAATTTCTTAGGCAACATTTCCCTGGGTCCATTCAACTGGAGAAAAAAAAAAAAAAATCCCTTCAAAGAAATATCAAGTCCAAGTCCATTCTGCTCACTTGTGTACAAGTTCATTAATGTTTGGGGTCAGGCTCTGAACTGAGGAAATCAGGTGTTCATCAGTAAGATGCACATGCCCAAGATGCTATGTGGTGTTTTGTTTAGTTTCATCAACGAAAACAGTAGTTCACACAGGTATGTGCTGCCAAACATAGACAGCGTCTGAGCAACTTGGGTGCGCAGCTCAGGCATTGTGTCGGGGATGAAACGAGCAAACTCAGCAGCGCCCACGGACTCATATTTTGCCTTCAGTGTGTACACTGGAGCTCAATCAGCTCCATTTGGAGATTTGCTGATGCACTTTCCACGTCAACTGCAAATGGATTGCTGAGCAGTTGAAGCCTGCTTTTTTGGGCTTCAAAGTCGGAAAATCTCCGCCTGAATTCGGCAGCAAGTATGCCGAGTTTGTCAGCAAACTGTACTCGGGAACACTCGGGAATTGACGGCGATGTTAAGGCCTCCACTGTGACTGTGCTGCTGCTGCTCATGACTAGTACTGAAGTGAAGAGAAGACGCGGGGTCGCGCTCGCTACGCGCCAATGCATCTTGGGACTTGTAGTATTATGGTGCTGCGGGCACATAATACTGCGGGCCGGTTTTAATAGTAATTAAATATCATCCCGCGGGCGAGAGAGAACTCATTCACGGGCCTGATCTGGCCCGCGGGCCTTGACTTTGACACATGTGGACTAGAGGAACCGATTGGTGCATAAAAACCTTGAGAACTGCCGGATTAAAGTGACGTCCATAATAATAATAAATAATAATAATACATTAGACTTATAGCGCTTTTCTAGACACTCAAAGACGTCCATATCACCAGATAGCCAACAAATAGTGACCGATGGGAGATGCCCGTTTTCTCATTAAGTGAGATTTAATAGCCTAATATTATTTTTTCTATTTTTAATGAATGGCCCATTGTAATTATTACCCCTAGTAAGGTAGCGTAAGGTTGTAAGGTTGCTCTGTCGTTTCAGGAGCATATAGGCTAAGCGGATTCAGCTTTCTTTTTTTTTTGCGCCGATTTTGTTGTTTTTTTATGTTTTTCATAAAATTAAACTGCATTTGCTTTGTTACTGTTCACATGTGTGGTGCAGTCACATTCACATAGCCTATAAGTAAACATTAAGTTTGAATGATTTACTGAGCTGGCGTTACTTTTTTCAAACCACACACCGCATGTCGGCTATTTCAGCACCATGCATTGTCCACCTATTTATCACTATGAGGGGTTCAGCGTCAGTGCACCCCGCTCTGTTACTGTCGCATAGTTGTAGCCAATAAAGGCCTATATGTAGGCTATATAGGCTATTACCGTATTTTCCGGACTATAGGTCGCGCTTTTTTTCATAGTTTGGCTGGTCCTGCGACTTATAGTCAGGTGCGACTTATATGTCAATATATATATAATTTCATACTGACTGACATGAACCAAGGAGTAAACATTACCGACTACAGCCGACAGAGGGCGCTCTGGGCCGCTCTGGGCTTGTGACAATTATATGCTGCTCCCATACCCCTGAAGAAGTGATCTAAAACATTAGCTTGTTGAAGCTAAGCAAACGGTAGCTTGGTGAACTTGATTACTGGTAACTTGCTTGTTGGACTCGCTGGCTTGTTATGTTCATTTAGCCTCTTCAGCCTCCCAGGTATGTTCTTTATGCTATTGTGTTGCTGAATAACTGTTAATGTGTTATGTTAACATACCAGACTTCTATTCAGCCTGTTGTTCTGTGTGCTATTGTGTAGTTGAATAAACTTGCCTTTCCAGATTAAATGTCTGTTCTTGGTCTTGGATTTTGTGAAATATATTTCTAAATAAATGCGACTTATAGTCCAGTGCGACTTATATATGTTTTTTCCTCTTAATGTCGCATTTTTTGACTGGTGCGACTTATACTCCGGAGCGACTTAGTCCGGAAAATACGGTATATATTATTTATAAACCTAATACCAACATCAAAATAGATTGTATGCCTCTACAAATCATATTACACCAGGTAAAATCCGTCACAACTTGGAATAAATTGACGGAAATCTGTCGTAGCGACGGAGAACTTTAATCCCTGAGTGAACCCCATTCTAAACATCATAACATCATCTCTCTCTCTCTGACCTCGTCTGGGGCCTGTGAGTAGAGAAGATCCACCTCGTCCAGCACCAAGTGACCCAGCCGCAGGAACATAAAGCAGTGGAAGACCATCAGACGCACCAGGCTGAAGGGAGTGGTCACAACCATCTGGCCTGGAGACAGAAGGGTTAGGGAATGAGGGAATGACATATTCCAAATATCCAACAATATACTTGTCAACTTGTCAACTAATTGCTGGAATTTGGTATTTTTGCTCTAGACCCAGGGTGCCCAATCTTTTTTGAACCAAGATCTACTTTTCAAGTAGCCACACACACACACACACACACTTCCCAGCCTGCATAGTAAACACAAAGGGGTTAATTGCCTTGCCACATGCAAGCGCCCTCCTGACCTTCCTATTGCAAGCCGGCCTCTCTAACCTCTAGTCTAGGCTACCTCTCTAACCTCTAGGCTACAGTCACCCCCACCGCCGCCCCCCCCCCAATGTTGTAATTCAACCCAAAAAAAAACATGTTCTTTGACTTCAACTAGAGCAAGTCTAATAGAGCTCGCGTGACAGTAGGCTTACAGTTCTTCTGGATCTTGATCGTCTTGGCTTCGTCCTTCCCTAGTCCCACCAGTGCAATCATGGGGTGAAGGGACTGGGCAGTCTGGCATTCCTCCAGCCGGTCAAACACAGTCTGGGCCTTCTCCCACCCCGGGCACAGGATCACTGCTATGGGCTGGGGGGGGGGGGGACACCAGACGACAACATCAACAACACATGGGTATCTTCACTCACCACTTGATCGTTTTACTATGGTTTTGTAGTAGTCCAGAAAACCACATCTAAAAATCAGCCTACTGATAGCATGGAAAGTACTGGAGTTGGAACAATATTGTTCTATTGTACACATTTTAGCTAGTTTTAGGCTAGTCTGTTAATAACAGACACTCCTACATTGACACTATGGAGACAGGCTTGAGCTTCCATCCTCCAGTCTGGTGTGTGTGTGTGTGTGTGTGTGTGTGCTGGGCTCACCCCGGAGGACAGCTGCATGTGAGCCAGTAACGGGGGGAGGTAGGTGAGGGGCTCGTCTGCGCTGCGGGAGATGAGGACCGTGTCACTGCCCCGGGCGACTGCTGGCCAGCAATAGCTTTCAGCCACCGACGGCCTCGTGTACTTCTGTCTCACTAGGATCTGGAGAGAACACATGACACATTCTAATGCTTTGGTCCTCATGTCGGCATCCGATGTAATGATCGGACTTTTCTTTAGAAAAATGTGAATCCATTTCCGCGTTGTTGAAAATCAATGACACACACATGTCGCTAGTCAACTAACACAGCTTGTTTTGTGAGCCTGCTAACAATGTAAAGTAGTGTTATAGTCAACTAGATAGCAGTGGAGATTACTCACCGGCAATCCATTGCCTTGCAGTATTTTAGCTTGATTAGCGAGTTTGTGTTGTGTTTCAAAAGAAAAGTCTGAACATTTGGTTGCCGACATGCGGACCAAATGATCAGACTGTGTCACATATATTATACACATTCGTCACCCCAACATCTGACTTAGACAACTGACAATCAATGGATGTGATTTCACATCTTCCAGATCACATGTAGAAACCCTCATTCAATATTTGTATTAATATCAAATTGTTACGGCCGTAGTGTGTTTGTGTTTTGTTTGTTTTCTGTGTTTCTCCCAGGTGATTGCCCTTCCTCCCTGCCTATCGCCATGGTGACGGCCTGAGTGACCCGAGTTTTGTGTGTGTGTGTTTAAGGTGTTAGCTACAGCTATTGTGTGTTGCTACAGGTTGTAGTGTGTACCGGTGTGGGTAACTTGGACTTTGAGAGTGCGTGTTAGTTTTGTGTTTGACCATACTTTAAGTTACTTACTGATTGACTGAAAATGTTCATTGTGTGAAGCGCATTGAGTTGCATCTTGTAAGAAATAAAATGTTATTTGATTTGATACTTTCTAGATTGTTCAGTTAACTGCTAACTATCTAATTTACTTGTTACATTGCTTATAAATATTCATTTGCTTTCTCCTTTTTTAATAGAAAGTAGTTTTTAGTTAAGAGTTTCACGGAAACCTGTTTATTTGACAAATTATACAATAAATCTTGATTTATTTATAATCTCCTGTCCGCCTCTTGGTCTCGTCTCCCGGGTTCTATTCTATTGTTACTCCCCTCATCCCCTGGATACTATTTGGGGACATAACAAAATGTAATACACATTTAACTGACTTCATCTGTATTCCAGGTGCAATTGAGTAATATAATGTTATTTGAACAGTACCGGTAGATTCAGTCAGGACTATCAGTGCCTGACAGAGAGCAGAACGTACCCTGCGGAAGGCGTCAGTGATGGGAGTGTTGGCCAGACTGGTGCACGGGTCCAGACTGAAGGCAGAGTGCACCACAACGGCGCTCCTGCTGGGATCACGATGGATGACCTGACACGGACAACAAGGTCAGTCAATGACGCTTAGACGTAACGGTGCCAAGAAGATGTATTAGGTTATTGCTACCCACACAGCCAGTTGCATGCATTCACACATTCCTAAGATGCTGATCCAAAGTGCTTACGGTGACATCTGATGAATCGACGTCCGGGTTCAGAGGGTCCGGGTTCAGCTGCTGCAGCAACCTGCAGAGACACAGCGGCAGCTCGGGTCACTGGTATGGCTTTCACACCGGCAGTTCCGAACGCCGGTTCGCGTTCGGAAACCTCCGAACGTTGGCGCTGTCTGGCGAACGATACACTGGTATGAACGCGGGCTCGTTCGCCAGACAGCGCCAACGTTCGGAGGTCTCCGAACGCGAACGCGAACGCGAACCGGCGTTCGGAACTGCCGGTGTGAAAGCCCTATAGGATGATTCTTTTTATTTGTTTTAAGTTATTTTTTCTGAGTGGGGCAGTCCCACTCATATTTTTCATTTTTATTGACAGTTACAGTGGAGATTTAGACAGGAAGGATGGGTGAGAGAGAGAGGAGGGATGGCATGCAGGATATGTCTGCGGCCGGAATCGAACCGGGGACCCTGCGGTTACATGGTCAACGCTTAACCCGCTACGCCACCTCACTGGTATGATTCTCAACGCACTGAAACTCCCACCATAGCCCAATGCCACGGTTATGAATTGTCAGCACATGTGTATTTCAATTTCTAGTGAGCGCAGCATTAAAAGACACCAAAGAGAGCAGCACAGGGCAGGATGACCATACCGTGCACAGGCTAGCTCGTCCTCAATGGTTGGCTGTTCAGCAAAAGCCTCCTGTGTCAGAGCTCCAGGTGGGTCACTGGGAGTACTGTCATTAGAGAGGTACAACACAGTATAAGAGCCTTTACACAGGTACAACACAGTATAGGAGCCTTTCAAACCAATGACCAACTGAACAACATTGTTAACCACACAGAGAATATACAAATCACTTTCCTTGGCGTTTAATATGATAAAGTACGATCAGATGTTTAACATTTTATCTTTTCAAACAGTAACATGGACTTCACGCTGCAGACAGACATGAAGTAGAACATCAGATAGAGAAGGACTGACACACCTTGGTTCAGTGCCCTGCTGTTCAATAGGATCATCAGTTTCACCTCCACCGTTACTGCAAGAACATAGAGATCTGGACTGTTACAACTGGTCGTCATCACATGTCAATAGAATACAGTGTCATTTTATTATTAAGTATTGGAAAGAGGAAGTATTTTGTCTTCTTTTAGCTCTATACTTCTAGCTATATACTCCAACTATTTGGAATTTAAAATCTAACAATTACTCAGGGGTGGTAGTAGTAGCAGTTGTGTAACGTGCATTCATACCATCCTGCTGTTTCATCTACGGTCTGCTGGGTTGCACCAACCAGCTCCTCTTCATCTTTAGCCCCAGAGATCCCATGAACATCATCTTCTTCATTCTCTTCCTCAAGATCAGTCTAAACATCAAAACATCCACAGTACTTAAAGGGACGGTTCGGCCTATTTTCATGCTCAGGTGAAATATCATCTTGTTGTCCTCAAAAGCCAGTAGTGAAAGATTCTACTTTGCTACCGCAGCACAGGCTAACAGTTACACTAGGGCCACACTGGCTACCTCAGCAGGGCTACCTCTACCTCAGCAGGGCTACCTCTACCTCAGCAGGACTACCTCTACCTCAGCAGGACTACCTCTACCTCAGCAGGACTACCTCTACCTCTACCTCAGCAGGGCTACCTCTACCTCAGCAGGACTACCTCTACCTCAGCAGGACTACCTCTACCTCAGCAGGACTACCTCTACCTCAGCAGGACTACCTCTACCTCAGCAGGACTACCTCTACCTCAGCAGGGCTACCTCTACCTCAGCAGGGCTACCTCTACCTCAGCAGGGCTACCTCTACCTCAGCAGGGCTACCTCTACCTCAGCAGGACTACCTCTACCTCAGCAGGGCTACCTCTACCTCAGCAGGACTACCTCTACCTCAGCAGGGCTACCTCTACCTCAGCAGGACTACCTCTACCTCAGCAGGGCTACCTCTACCTCAGCAGGGCTACCTCTACCTCAGCAGGGCTACCTCTACCTCAGCAGGGCTACCTCTACCTCAGCAGGGCTACCTCTACCTCTACCTCAGCAGGACTACCTCTACCTCTACCTCAGCAGGGCTACCTCTACCTCAGCAGGACTACCTCTACCTCAGCAGGGCTACCTCTACCTCAGCAGGACTACCTCTACCTCTACCTCAGCAGGACTACCTCTACCTCAGCAGGGCTACCTCTACCTCAGCAGGACTACCTCTACCTCAGCAGGACTACCTCTACCTCAGCAGGGCTACCTCTACCTCAGCAGGGCTACCTCTACCTCAGCAGGACTACCTCTACCTCAGCAGGACTACCTCTACCTCAGCAGGGCTACCTCTACCTCAGCAGGACTACCTCTACCTCAGCAGGACTACCTCTACCTCAGCAGGGCTACCTCTACCTCAGCAGGACTACCTCTACCTCAGCAGGACTACCTCTACCTCTACCTCAGCAGGACTACCTCTACCTCAGCAGGGCTACCTCTACCTCTACCTCAGCAGGACTACCTCTACCTCAGCAGGGCTACCTCTACCTCAGCAGGACTACCTCTACCTCAGCAGGGCTACCTCTACCTCAGCAGGGCTACCTCTACCTCAGCAGGACTACCTCTACCTCTACCTCAGCAGGGCTACCTCTACCTCAGCAGGACTACCTCTACCTCAGCAGGGCTACCTCTACCTCTACCTCAGCAGGGCTACCTCTACCTCAGCAGGGCTACCTCTACCTCAGCAGCACGTGTGTCGCGGAGCTGCTGCGCCTCTCACTCGTGCGGTATCTTTCTACATTGAGTTTGCCTTTCTGAAAAGTGAAGGCAGTCGTCTATGAGCAATATCTGCCGATACTAGGGATGCACCGAAGGTTCGGCCACCGAATGTATTCGGCCGAATAATAGCAATAACAATGCTTCATTATCAGACCATGACAGAATAACGGTGCTCTAACTAGGGATGCTCCGATCTGGATTTTTGGGGCCGATACCGATCACCGATTTTTTTCCTCAAGATCAACCGATACCGATACCGATTTTTTTTTAAACTACATAACTGTAGGCCTACTGACTGGATAGCCTACATATTTTTTGCTTTTTAGACAAAAGTTTTGATCCATTAGGCACCAAGCAAACGCAGACCCATTTTTATGGCATAGTAAAGGTCTGGCCTATCACCCAGTTAGGGCCTGAAGCCCAAGTCAGTCGATATGGCTAAAAGACATCATAAACGTGGCCTTCATGGTTTACATACTGTTACGTCCTCCTATGTTTTCTGTTCAGTTATCTGTCTTCCCCAGGGGGGGGGGGGAAAAAAAAAAAAAAAAAAAAAAACGGTTTTTGCGATCGGCCATTTTTGCCGATCACCGATCGAGTCATTTGGAGTGAAATCGGCCGATTTAAATCGGTGGCCGATAAATCGGAGCATCCCTAGCTCTAACCTGTATGCAACCTGTGCTCCTACCCTGCCAGTCTGCACTGATATAGGACAACAGTGCAACAACTTCGCGGCTGAACTTCTTGTTGTGACATTTTTGTTTATCCCGACCCTTTGTCACTTTGGTTTCTTGGAAACAAAACATGCCCCCCACCCCCAAACCCTACTGTTGGCAGATAGAAAAACAAGCTCACTTTGCTGACAAATGAAGCGTATTTAGTGATCGTAAAACAGTTGCTTGTTATATCGCGTGGGTACTTCAAGTTGCGTATTATGAAAAACTAAAATCACATTTTGTTCAAAAGAAAGCTATGTTTAGGATTCACAAGGTTTCACAGTTGACAACTGGTTGCACCTTTCATCAGCTGTCATCACATATGGACCTAACTGTATACTTCCTGGATTTGGATGATGAATCACCAATATGTTGGAATGAGACATTAGGGGATGTGAAATATACTGCAAGTTTAGAAAACTAAAAACAGCCACACTCACATTAGGAACCGGCCTTTGAGCACTCGAAGCAGGATTCAGAAACGTCAGGAATCTGTTAAGAAAAAGTAGGAATTAACTTGACTTGAGTCTGCCACCAGAGAAGTTTCTGTGTCCTGTGTGTCCTCTCTCAACCCATGATGCCTAAACCCACACATGTTTAAACAATTCAGATCTAATTACATCATGCTGCATATAATGCAGCCATTTCTGAGTTTATTCTCAAAACGATGTAAAAACATTTGTACCCCTCGTCACTGTCAAGCTCTGGATGGTGCGCCTCCTTTTGGTTAATTCCGCCTCCCTCAGAGAGCTTTCTGACCTTTCCTTGGCCCTTAAATAAAACCAGAACATTTAAATTAATTGGGGAAATTCAATTGCAAATCACAGTAATCTCTCCTAGACGTTGATATGGGCAGTGACACTGACCTGTGATGCTCCATTGGAAGTCTGCAATGCCACTTGCCCTGATGTTATTACCGGTCTCCGATTGGTCACTGAAGAAATCAATATAGAGGGCTTTTTTTATAAGTGGTACCATCAAAATCTACCCCTTTCAAAATACATGCATTAGCATTGTGGAAAAGGGGAAAATAATAATAATAATAGTAGTGCATTCACCTTTCGTGACAGCAGGGTGCCCGGGTGAGACCAGGGGTGACAGTGATCGTATGGTGCAGCCATATGCGTCCAGGAAACTCTCCGTGTCAGAGTAGATGTCACAAGTCAGGAAGGCAGGGGATCGATCCACAACACCATTCTGTGCAGTGGGATGACTTGGGTAACATGCAAACCTCTTGGTGACTAGATCGTCATTTACGCAGATCTGGGAGAGAGAGTGGAAGAATTAGCTTCTATGACTAACGTTAAACAAATGTACGTTAGAAATTCTGCACACATCCACATTTCCGCACCTTCACGTTTCTTATGGTCAGGTAGAGCACAATGAAAGTGGAATCAGCTTGTGTTTCACGGAACACTGCCTCCATCTGGTTGGATGCTTCAGGTAAACAATTGAACAGACAATATAGTTATTTTTATGAGTGGGGCAGTCCCACTCATAGTTTTCATTTTATTGGACAGATACAGTGAAGACAGACAGGAAAGTAGGAGAAGAAGGGTGAGAGGGCATGTCAGCAGGGCATGGGCCGGATTCGAACCCATGCCGACATGGGGATATGTGTGCACTGTAGACCATGGTGCTAGACCACTGGACCACCCCAGGCCACACAGACAATATAGTTAGTGCTGACTTGGGGCTGATATGACAATCTCAACACTGAAGTTGTATAAGACTATCTTTCAACAAAGATGTTAAAATCACGCTTCTCATCTTGCAATGACACAACATTAGTTTACCTTGTAAGAGGTTGTGCAGATAGCGAGTAGCAGAGCTGTCCCATTTATTTGACGGTCTAGAATGAAAACGTAAGCTCTCAAGGATCCGTAATAACCACACAATTCAAATCTAATAGCACAATTGCAATTACAGTGATTTAAGACCATTATCAACCCTTACACTAGTTCAGTAGTTAGTCAACCCTTACACTAGTTCAGTAGTTAGTCAACCCTTACACTAGTTCAGCAGTTAGTCAACCCTTACACTAGTTCAGCAGTTAGTCAACTCTTACACTAGTTCAGTAGTTAGTCCACTCTTACACTAGTTCAGTAGTTAGTCAACCCATACACTAGTTCAGTAGTTAGTCAACTCTTACACTAGTTCAGTAGTTAGTCAACCCTTACACTAGTTCAGTAGTTAGTCAAGCCTTACACTAGTTCAGTAGTTAGTCAACCCTTACACTAGTTCAGTAGTTAGTCAACCCTTACACTAGTTCAGTAGTTAGTCAACCCTTACACTAGTTCAGTAGTTAGTCAACCCATACACTAGTTCATTAGTTAATCAACCCTTACACTAGTTCAGTAGTTAGTCAACTCTTACACTAGTTCAGTAGTTAGTCAACCCATACACTAGTTCAGTATTTAGTCAACTCTTACACTAGTTCAGTAGTTAGTCAACCCATACACTAGTTCAGTAGTTAGTCAACTTACACTAGTTCACTAGTTAGTCAACCCATACACTAGTTCAGTAGTTAGTCAACCCATACACTAGTTCAGTAGTTAGTCAACCCATACACTAGTTCAGTAGTTAGTCAACTCTTACACTAGTTCAGTAGTTAGTCAACCCTTACACTAGTTCAGTAGTTAGTCAACCCTTACACTAGTTCAGTAGTTAGTCAACCCTTACACTAGTTCAGTAGTTAGTCAACTCTTACACTAGTTCAGTAGTTAGTCAAGCCTTACACTAGTTCAGTAGTTAGTCAACCCTTACATTAGTTCAGCAGTTAGTCAACTCTTACACTAGTTCAGTAGTTAGTCAAGCCTTACACTAGTTCAGTAGTTAGTCAAGCCTTACACTAGTTCAGTAGTTAGTCAAGCCTTACACTAGTTCAGTAGTTAGTCAACTCTTACACTAGTTCAGTAGTTAGTCAAGCCTTACACTAGTTCAGTAGTTAGTCAACTCTTACACTAGTTCAGTAGTTAGTCAACTCTTACACTAGTTCAGTAGTTAGTCAACTCTTACACTAGTTCAGTAGTTAGTCAAGCCTTACACTAGTTCAGTAGTTAGTCAACCCTTACACTAGTTCAGTAGTTAGTCAACTCTTACACTAGTTCAGTAGTTAGTCAACTCTTACACTAGTTCAGTAGTTAGTCAAGCCTTACACTAGTTCAGTAGTTAGTCAACCCTTACACTAGTTCAGTAGTTAGTCAAAACTTACAGTAGTTCAGTAGTTAGTCAACCGTTACACTAGTTCAGTAGTTAGTCAACCCATACACTAGTTCAGTAGTTAGTCAACCCTTACACTAGTTCAGTAGTTAGTCAACCCTTACACTAGTTCAGCTTTCTCTTCGCAGATGGACACCTGGAGCCTCACAGGTTGGATACCAGCCAGCTGGAACTTCCTGACCCAGAAGGGCAGCTGCAGAAACTTCTCCAACGGGGCTCGGACCCTGGAGAAAGAAATATAAGGGTTCTTTGGAGACAATTATAATGTCATAATCGTTATATATTTAGGGATGTACTGATTAATTGGGCAGCAATCGGTATTGGTCGATAATGGTTAGGAAATTGATCAGCCGAATGCTTTAAAATGGCTGATTGTTAAAACCGATATTGCGATATCTAACCTGGCATGATAATTTGATTAGGAATATTTTCTTAATGTCTGTACGTGATCAATTCACAGAAGGAATATACTGTCTTGGACAATAGATCCTAACAAACACTGGTGGCTGATTGTTGTAACTAAAAACCAGCGACATTCTGTGACATTCTGCTCCTCTGAATGAGCCTTGTACGTGGTCAAAAGGGTGAGTTTCTGAAATTCAATGGATGCAAAATGCTCATAGGTCCAGAGATGCCAGACACACACACACACACACACACACACACACACACACACACACACACCTAACACACACAAACTCAGGGATTACTGAAAGGCAGTAATCTGCTCCTGCCCATTAACAAACCTATTTGTAACAAATCATTTGATCTGTTTTAATCACGTTTGTTTTTTGAGTGAGTGAGTGATTATAACAGCCAGCTGGGATGGATTGGGCAACGCATGCTGTAAACTGAGATTATGTTAAGATTAGACAGTGAAGGCCTATCTGAAGCCTCTCTCTCCGGAAGTCTATCCAACTCTGATGGCCTGTCAGGCCTAATGCGCCTACTCTTGCAACGGTTGTTCAGCCAAGTTACCCATAATGACCTAAGATCAGTTTTGCCCTTTCCTACATAATGATTACCCTATGGTAAACTGACTCTAGATCAGAGCCCCGTTTCACCACCTGAACCCGAAGCGTTGCAGAGTGCAGTGTCACTGGTCTTAGGTCAATGTCAGGCGCCGGCTAACAGCCAACAATGTAAATGTAACAAATAATCGGTATGGGTATAGGCCGATTGTGTTATGAATAATCGGTAAAGGCCCTGAATTTTCATACTAGTGCATCCCTACTTACATTACACAGGGTTCCCTCACCTTCTGAAACATCAAATTCAAGCACCTTTCAAGGACTTTCAAGACTCAATTCCTTCAAATTCAAGGGTCCACCACAACATAGTTTGAGACAGATCTAGATGAGAATTTATATAATAGGAATGACCATGAATGGTTTTCAAATCTAACTAATTAACCGTAGCAACTAGTATGGTTGTTTTATTCCCTTCTACATGTTACCTATATTTTTGGGGGAGAGAGAGAGAGAGAGAGAGAGAGAGAGAGAGAGGGGGGAATTCAAGCACTTTCAATGACCCATGTCAATTTTCTAAAACTTTTAAGGCCTTGATTTTCTTCTCTCAAATTCACAAACTTTCAAGGATTTCAAGGACCCGTGGGAACCCTGATTACAGCGCCGCATTGTTCTTCTGGTTCTGTATTGTTTCAGTAGCAGAGTCGAGACATACTCATCTGAGCTGACGACGGTGTATTCTCCGTGGTCGACCAGGAAGCACATGGCCTGACTGCCGACAGTCTCCACTATGGCTCTGCACCAGTTCTTCAGGGCAGAGACGTACACCACACACACCTGGGGGAGCAACACAGTACACCCAAGTTCTCCATCTCATGTAGGAAAAGCTGTGGTCATTCATAGGGATGGGAATCGAGAAAACCTGAATCTGTTCTTTCTTTCTTTTATCGATGCCGGCATTTTTTTCTGACAGTTTGCGCGTTGCAAAAACCCATGCGGCAAACTCTGCGGCGTAGTATCGGGTGTAGATATCGAAACGTAGATACCTCGTTGGACACTGCTGTATGTAGTCGCTATGCGTCTGACTGTCTATCGTCGTGCACGAGGCATCTATTCTACTGTGTGTAATATCTATGGTATCCGAACCACGCATACGTTGGTAGTGTAATAGATATTACTACAGATATATATACATCTACACTACAGGTAGATATTACACTACGTTGGTAGTGTTATATCTATGGTATCCGAAGTGTAAAGTTTTATCGCAAAAAAGATAGTATTCAAGCGCTCAGGCTATGCCACAATTCAATTCAATGTTATTCGCCATGTGCAGTGCACACGGTATTCTCCAAGCTGAAAAAGCTACAGTACATACGTACAACAACAAGCCGACAACACAACAATACTCAAGACACACAATATATACAAGTGAATAAATAACAACTTAGTGCAAAAACATGTAAAGTGCAAGGTGCAATGATCAGGAATTTTGAGGAGGGCTATGGCTTTGGGGAAGAAACTGTTCAAGTGGCGTGATGTTTTTGACCTGATGGCCCTGTACCGCTGTTCAGAAGGGAGTAATTCAAACAAGCTGTGAGCTGGATGTGAGGAGTCAGCCACAATATTGCGTGCTCTCTTCAATGATCTGGAGCTATGGAGGTCTGTGATGGGAGGCAGAGGGCAGCCGATGAGCCGCTCAGCTGTCCTTACGACTCTTTGTAGCTTGGCCTTGGCTCGGGCAGACGCAGTGTCGTACCAGACAGTGATGGAAGATGTTAGGATGCCTTCTATGATGGCCCTGTAGAACTGGACCAGGATGTGACGACTGATGTGAAGTCTCTTCAGCTGACGGAGGGAGAACAAACGCTGCTGGCCTTTTATCACTAAATGGGTGATGTTGTTATCCCATTTTAGTTTGTTGGAGATGGTAGTGCCCAGAAACTTGAATTCATCCACTATCGTGACAGGGGAGTTATTGATGACCAGTGGAGAGTGCGTTGGAGCCTTTTTACGGAAGTCCATAATCTCCTCCACTGTCTTAGTGTTGTTGAGTTCCGGGTTATTGGCTGCAGACGAGGACACCAGGCGGCCGACCTCCCTCCCTCCGGTAGGCAGTCTCATCATTATTAGTGATGAGCCCAACCATGGTGGTGTCATCTGCATAGTTGATGGTCTTGACAGATGTGTCACCAGAGGTACTGTCGTTGGTGTACAGGGAGTAGAGCAATGGGGAGAGCACACAGCCCTGAGGAGCACCGGTGTTAACTGTGCGGGGCTGAGACAGATGAGGGCCCATCCTGACATACTGCCTTCTGTTGGTGGGGGTGGATATTCAGCTGGGCCAGTTTATTGTGGAGGAGGTCAGGAATGATGGTATTGAAGGCTGAACTATAATCCACAAACAGGACTCTGGCATAGGTGTTCCGATTTTCCAGGTGTGGCAGAATATAGTGGAGCGCCAAGTTGACTGCGTCGTCTGCTGAGCGGTTGGGTCTGTATGCAAATTGCAGGGGGATGCCTGCAACACCTGGTATCCGTTCCCAAACGTTGTTTGAGAAAGCTGATAAAGTAGCATGTTATCTATTTAAAATGTGACAAACAAAGTCAAAGGAAATGCAACATTGTGGAATCTTAATGGTAGACGAACTGCACGTCGCTGCCACTGAATAATAATGCGCCCATTGATACTTTGCGCTCCGTGCCAGATAGTGCTACTAATGTGTTAATGTTTCTTTGTCTGGGACAAAATATCGATACAGCGATTATTGTGTCACGGCCTCTTGTGATACAATTATCAGTTCACGTCGCCAAATATCGATATTTGGGGAAAAAAAGCAGGGAAACACTAATACGAAAAGCACCTCTGACATACAAATCTAAAGTCTGGAAACCATTATATTTTAAAGCAAGGCTTCCTTTTAACTCCCCGAGGGCTACGACTATTCTATCGCTGGGTTTATCTGCAAGGACCTTCGCCCGTGCAGTGTAAAATGCATAGTTTAATATTATCAGTATGTATTTGTGTGATGTGACTTAGTTTGCTTTTGAATTATATCTTTTATGCAGCAGTGGTGTGCAGCTTGCTACCTTTTGCCTATTTTTGCTGTGTTTATTTACAGTTGAAAAACAGCTGAGTTACAGAGATGCATCTCTTTATTGTGTGTTTTGTTGCGATTACGTTAGCGTGTTTTCTTGTTATGATTTGATTATCGTTGACAGCTGTGCTCCTTCAACCCCACGGAGTCAGAGGCTCGTCGAGCACAGACCAGAAAGGTGCCGGTGTTGGAAGTGAAAACTCAGCCATCCTCTTCGCCAATGTTATATTTCAGAGGCATGAAAGAATTGAGGTCCACACCGTTCCGTGGTGTGTTTGTAGTTTTAGTGACGTCGCACCAAAACACAGTGTCCTACATAACAGTCGCATGCTCAATAACCTAAATGAGCCACTCTCCATGGAAAACGAGCTTTGATTGAATTCATATTATTTATTTATTTTGTTTGCAATAATGCAAAGCGGTTCCAAGACATAATAAGGTCATTTTTGTTCCTTTTTTTCCAGGCTAGTAATAAATAAATAATGTGTTATTTAATTCACTATTTGTATTCTTGAATCCATATTTCTTTAGACTACACCAGATTAATGTTAATTATGTGTTAATTAAAAACACGAATCTTCATTATTATTATTATTTAATTAATATCGGTATTGGCAGTATATCGGCAGATATTGCTCATAGATGATCGGTGGCAAAAAAAACGGTATCAGGGCATCCCTAGTATCAATAACATCTTATCAATCACCATCCCTATTCACCTCCACATTCAAGTCATGCATGGGCTAAACCAGTGGTTCTCAAACCTCTCCTCGGGCCCCCCAGCCGCTCCACATATTTGATCCGTTCCACCACCAGCTCACCTGATTCAACTAATCAAGTACAAAGCGATTATGATTTGTACTTGATTAGTTGAATCAGGTGTGCTGGTGGTGGAACAGACCAAATATGTGGAGTGGCTGGGGGGCCCGAGGAGAGGTTTGAGAACCACTGAGCTAAGCCATGTAGAAATGCAGGCATACGTTTACTAGAAACTACAAAATGTGTTTCTTATACCATGAAAATGTCTCCAGAACAGGTAGATGGAGAATGCTGTGTGCACCAGTTCACAGTCATTACCTGCCCTTCATGTATAGATGAAGGCTTTATCTTCTTCTGCACATCCTGGTTGACCTCATGATAGAAGAGGTTCATCTTCACCTGCAGGTCTTCATACGCTTTTGGACTCTCTGGTTCGATCCCTGGTCCCTTCACGATCCGGCCCCAGAGACAGAACGGATTCTCAACCTTCGATAGAGAGCATGTCAAGTCAACTATACAGGTTAGGTCTCAAAGATGCAAGGTAACACAATATGGTATGGGGGAGGCGGTAGCCTAGTGGTTAGAGAGGCCGGCTAGCAATCGGAAGGTCACTGGTTCGATCCCCGCCTCATGAGGGAGCTGCATGTGCTCTTGAGCAAGGCACTTAACCCCTAATTGCTCCAGGGGAGCAGACTATTTAGTCCAAGATAGGGGTGGGCATCGACGATCGATAATTGATCGATAAGGATCTTGGTCGATCACAAAATAAAACGTTTGGTCGATCACAAAAAAAAAAAAAAAAAAAAAAAATCCTTATCGATCAATTATCGATCGTCGATGCCCACCCATAGTCCAAGAGCATTAGATCAAAATTGAGTCAAACCCGGAACAAATTTGTAACAAGCTGAATTTTTCAGGATATGTTCAGAATACCTTTAGGAATAACATACTAAAAGTCCCCGTGAATCCCCCTTGTGCTTTCTGAGATATTCAAGATGGCGGTCCAAAATTGCCACTATTTGGAGATTTTTCCATATCTCAGGCTTAAAACATAATACAAATGCAATAAAAATGTTAAAATATATGTTTTCTCATACAAGGAATCCAAATTCACCATTGACACACTGCTAAAATTAAAGTTAACCAAGATTACAAGGTCATTAATGTGACTGACACAAAATTCACATAGTGTACCCATTAAGCCCAGGCACCATTTAAGCCCATTTGTAACTGGGTGGCATAGCTTGTGTGACGCCACCAGGGACAGTCGACAAGCCTCCAATTAAGCGCACAGTGCAACCACTGCCCGCAGAAGTAGTTGGCACTTTTGGGCAAATACCCATCAGGACATACAGCAAACCTGCAGTTCCTGGTTTGCAGTCAGTTACAGTAGAGCCTCTGCAGATCTCTGACAGTCACATACTGCAAGCATCAGCTCTTGATTCTGTTTGGATGCTTGGGTACATGTTGAAGTTAACACCTTGTCTGCCTTGGAGTGGCTTCATGAAAACTGCCCTGAGAAGTGATGAATTTTCAAACTTCCAGAATTGAGACTTCCATTCATAAAGCTGGATCCAAGCAATCCAAGCACTATCTACACGGCATTGTGCTTTGTACAAACACAGAGTGAGAAGCACAACCTCAAGATCTGCCCAGTCACATTCGACCAACCCCTGTATCAAAAGGCCTCTGAGATAGTTGCTGCCTCCAGAGACTTGGACAAAGTGATGGTGCGACTTGGTGGGTTCCACCTGCTGATGTCATTTCTAGGCAGCATTGGGCAGATCATGACAGGAAGCGGGCTGGCAGAGCTGTGGGAACGGGTGCATGCCAAAGGTTCAGTGGTGCATATGCTCAAAGGTCATGCCTTCTCTCGAGCAGTGCGTGCTCACATTCTGACCTTGTTGGCCCTCATCTCTGTACTGCTAGAGAAGTCCAACAAGTGCTGCAGCCAAGCAACATTCATTCAGAACATATCTCATCAACAAGGCCATTGCAGCCAACAGATTGGGGATGGAAAATGGAGGATATCTTGACTCCAGTTGAAACTGACCGCCCCATTGCTCCAGACACTCTGCTCAACATGATCTCTTGTGGCTGCAGAGCAGATGGCTGTGGAGTAGGGATGCACCGAACATTCGGCCACCGAATGTATTCGGCCGAATATCGCAAAATAAAGCACATTCGGTATTCGGCCGAATGTGTGAAAACACCGAATGTTTACACCGAATAGTGGCCGTGTTTTGATGACGCAATACAATTAAATATAACTCTCAACAGGCGCGCGGCGCGAGGCGACGCGCTTTCAAAACTGGCTGCGTTCGTAAATTCACTCAGGAAATCCGATCAGCACTCGTGGAATGCCTCTCGTCCAATCAAATGACTCGGTTTCTCTATGACGTCGGGCCCAGTGTGCGCTCCAGCGCTCTCAGAGCGACTTTACGAACGCAACCTTACACTCATCTAGCTAGTTAGCTTAGCAGTCGTAGCTCAATTTAAAATTGGAGTGAGAAGCAGAGTTGTTGCCTTGTTGAAAACATATTCAGACTCCCAGCTGTTCTACACGAGTTTATGACATGCAGCTGTATCATGCGGTGGTTTCTATGCAAACCAGAGACTATAAAAACAAAAGATATTCATTCTGAAATAACATGAACTATTATCCTTACACTCAGGTGGACTCAATTCAACTTGTTGAATGACTTGTTGAAGACATTTAGCATTTGACCTAATTTTAAGAGTGACAAAGGGTCTGAATACTTATGTACATGAGGTATTTCTGTATTTACATTTTAATACATTTGCCAACATTAAAAAACGTTTTTACTTAGATTATGGGGTACTGTGTGTGGATTGATGGCAAATCTATTCAAAAATGTGAAAAAAGTGAAGGGGTCTAAATACTTTCTGAAGCCTATGTAGAGACAAATCATGAATATCATTAACTTGAACCCTGGAAAGCAGTAGAGATTAAATCCCACGATAATTAGTTATAATAAGTTATATATAAAAGTTCTTTTTTTTCAATCTCAATTCCTTTCTTTGAGAAACATGAATAAAAAGCTAAATGTATTTAGTTTATGCAATGATAAAAATTAAAAACTGCCGATACACATTCGGTATTCGGTATTCGGCCACGTGTTTCCTTAAATTCGGCTTCGGCCTCGGACAAGAATTTTCATTTCGGTGCATCCCTACTGTGGAGTGTCATGTGGCTGCAGGAAGATGGGGGTATACCATACAAATTGCATTTGTATCAGGTTTTAAGCCTGAGATACGGAAAAAATCTCCAAATGGCGGCCATTTTGGACGCCATCTTGAATATCTCAGAGAGCACAAGGGGGATTCACGGGGACTTTTAGTATGTCATTCCTAAAGGTATTCTGAACATATCCTGAAAAATTCAGCTTGTTACAAATTTGTTCCGGGTGTAACCCTATTACTACTGGACTAATTGCTGACCCTGTGCCTAGAGCAAAAAATACCAAATTCCAACAATTGATTGACAAGTTGATTGCATGGCAAATAAAACATTCATTCTTCTTCTAACAAGGTCAGAACTTGAAACGACATCAGCCACTATTAATACTACACATTTATGCAATGATGAAATAATTACCTTCAGAATGGATATGAGAAGCATGGTTCAACCCTCCAACAGCAGCTTGGCCCACTGCAAGTTAAAACACAGAACATCGCACGTGGCTGTATTCCATATCATTGAAACTCGCTTTATATATGAGCTTAGCTTCCACAACACAGCAACAAACTCAGCTTGGTGTGCTCTTCAAATCTATAAGCTATATAATAATGGTTAAAATAGTTAGTTATAGTCGTGCATTTGATGATTTTGCTCAATCAAAGACGCACCTGCGTTTAGCCTGCTTAGCTAATGGCTTCACGAGAAACGCAGTCTGGTAATAAACTCATATGGTAAACGGAGATTTTCTTGGCTAATTATAATTTCAGCTAGCAGATATTCGCTTGCACATGCCTTTGAATCGTGATAATTTAGCAATTTCATAACAATTTCACTCGTTTTGTACCTTTGTTTGCTAGTAGCTTGCTAGTTCGCTGAGCGAGAAGTCCAACGCACCTCACACAGACCTGACTGGAACACCTGCGATGTGATTGGTCAATCACAACCAAACTTGAACTATCAATGTGATTGGTCAATCACAACCAAGCGTGAACTATCAATGTGATTGGTCAATCACAACCAAACTTGAACTATCAATGTGATTGGTCAATCACAACCAAACTTGAACTATCAATGTGATTGGTCAATCACAACCAATCTTGAACTATCAATGTGATTGGTCAATCACAACCAAACTTGAACTATCAATGTGATTGGTCAATCACAGTTCAAGTTTGGTTGCCATCGCAGGTGATCCAGTCAGGTCTGTGTGAGGTGCGTTGGACTTCTCGCTCAGCGAACTAGCAAGCTACTAGCAAACAAAGGTACAAAACGAGTGAAATTGCTAAACTATCACGATTCAAAGGCATGTGCAAGCGAATATCTGAAGTATGAATTTCGTACCTGTTTTAGTTGAAGTGTGAGTATAAGTGTATATGGATTAGTTTTAGTTTGTGTGTTTGTCGTCCAGGTAGAATCAACCAACGGAATTAGCTAACCGTCATCCACCATCAGCAACGTGGTCATCGAAGTAGTATTTGTCGATCAATGAAGAAAGGAAATTCCTACTCAACAGGTATAGGTGACACAGCCCAATGAAAAGGGCTACCTGTAGGCGAAATCATTTTTCAGTTTTTTACATGTGCTTAAACTACAGATTGTAAGCTTTCAAATGATGCATCATACATTGAAATCGGAAACAAATTGAAGACGACATGAGTATTTGAAAGTTGCTACACCGGAAATCACTAAGCACATAAAATCCCCATCAAAGATAATGAATCCCCATCAAACAACAAGAAACGAAGTCATTGTGTTATAGATTACACTTATTTAATGAACGTAAAACTGTTCGGAAAAATAACGAGTGGGTACTTCACATCTTCGAGTTGAATGTTAGCTAAAAAAACGAAAATCTGAAAAAAAAAATAAAGACGAATTTGACGTCTTTCTCATTTCCGAGAGGTGTCCAGAAACACCAGGAGCAGTCACAATTAGGTCCTCCCATGTCAACACATGCTGTTTACAAACACAAACAAAGACGACTATTGTATTGCTACAGGCTTTGTTTAAAATAGTTTGACATATGTACTTAATTAAGATATAGGCCACATGGTCATCCCTTGTAGAATAGGCTATGAAGAACTTTACCCTGGGTAGAGTGGAATGAGGAACAAACATGTTTATTGTAATACATGGAATGAGGAATGGTTCACACATGTGTTTGATATCATTCCATATTCCATTCTATTCATTACAATGAGGCTGTCCTCCAATTTCTACCTCCAACAGTCTCCCCTGGTGTAGGCCTATGAGTAACCTAACCCTAACCCCTTGTTACAGATTAGTGTTTGACCTGCTGGAAGCCACACAGGGAGTCCTGGCGCTGACAGACACAAAGCTGCTGAGTTGGTACCTGTCCCTGCCTGGAGAGGACAGGAGCTTGATACAAGGTGGGGACTTGACACGTCTGTGTTGGAGACACTAGCTCAAAGCCCCACTCTCCATCAGTGGAGGCAGATATCAGGACGGGCTCAGTGTAAAGCATGGAATGAGGAATGCTATCAAACACATACATGTAGGTGTTTGATACCTTTCCTCACTTAATGCCATGCGTTACATACAGTGAGCCTGTCCTCGGATTTATACCGCCACTGCTCTCTGTGATGGACAATGGGGAGGTGTAAAATGTAAAAAAGGTGTAAAAATAAACCATTTAGACGTTTTGCGATACACAACATTTTACTCTGAGTCTTTTAAATGTATGATAAAACAAGACTCTTAATAAACGTATATTTATTTAACTTATAATAAATACTTTTTGTTTTCCTAAATGCTGTACAGAACTGGATAGAGCGTACTGCATGCGCCAACAGACAATGTCCTCAAACCTAAACAAGTATGTTCCTATCATTGCCAATTACTGCTATTGTAATGCTGGGTATGAAAACAATCTGAAAACATGGACTTTGTGTCATATGTGTACTTATATAAGCTTATATTGAGCCCTGTTCTATTGTCATCTTGTGTGCTATTGTCAGATCCAGACGGCCCACGATTTATGGTGTGATTCAGTGTTGCTATTGTGGAACCAGTTGTTCCTCTGGAGCGAAGAAGTGCAGGCGTTGTGGTGCACTGATCCAGAAGGAAGTCGCATGTTCATCAGGTGCTGCTCTCCTTCCCTTTAAAACCATCATACAAAACAGTCATATTTCTATGTGGCCAGTTGCTTTACTGAACAGTCAGGGTAGAATGTTCTTTGTCCACTATACTAGTTGCTTTGTTCTTTTGTTTGTAGTTCTTCTGTTTTGGAACATTGTGTTTGCCTCATAGAATGAGAGAGAAAATGAGGTCTACTTACTCTCCCACTACATGGTAGGAATTAAACCTGTTGCCCTGCACAGGGAGTGGAGTACACCAGCAGGAGGTGCTGGAGCAGCCTGAGGGTGGCCAGTTCTCTATGGACCCCCCTGTAGATGGCCTGGTTGACCTGCAGGACGGCAGCTTCCAGTCAGCCTGTGACACCAGCGTCCACATCGCACAGGTGCCTCCAGACCAGCAGGAGGTGAATAGCGGCACGGACAAGCTGCTCTCCCAGCCGTGGGAAGAAGGGAAGTGGCAAGATGGCAACGGTGTGGCGGCCGTATGCAAGGAGCCCTCCGCCCAGGCCAGCTTCTCTCTAGACGTGGAGCTGGAGAAGCACTGCCAGAGTGGAGTGGAGGCTAACCAGCACCAGCCTTCCATCCAGGACCAGGGCATGTCTGTGTCTATGCATGAGGAGACTTCAGACTCCCCTGAGTTGGAGCAGGAAACCCTTCCAGAGTACTGCAGCTTCAACAGCTCCAGGCTGGACAGCATCTTCGAAGACGATGAGAGTATTCTAATGTGTACATCAAGTGATGGCTCTGTCCGTGCTAATACAACACCCCTACATGGCCAAACCTGGATGGATCAGTCCTCAAAACTGGATGAGTGCTCCTTCAGGTCCCTGTCCACAGGCCCTGGTGGGGCTCAGCACACTCCACTCACCCAGAGTGGTCAGGAGGGGCTTGGGGTTGAGACAGCAGGGGCCCGCATGGACTTGACGTTCGAGGTCAGAGGTTGGTGCACAGCAGACGGCTCCACTGACACACTGCCCCCAGTGGCCAAACATGATATCTGTGTTGGTACAGAGCAGACCCTCAGAAGGTGCCATCACACCCAGACCCAGGGCCCTTCTACTGCAGAGAAGGAAGTCAACACAGAGGTCCGAATGGCAGACCTGGACTACCTAACTGAGGTACCTCTCTCTCTCTCTCTTAGTCATGTTTAGAGCAGTCATGGAAAATAATAATAATTTCGGAACTATACAAATTTAATAATGATTTTTCTTTTTTTTTTAAGGAATTCATCAACATGACATTCGCCCAAGAGGAACTGAAGGAGCTGAAAGAAAAACTGGCAAGGTACTTGTACCAAAATTAAGGCCTAGGCTACACAGAGCCTGATTTGGCTGAATTTCTATTATTTTACAGTACTGTCTCAATTATATTTCAATAATTTTCTGGGTCTACCAGTACGTGTGCATGCCCAGTGTACCTGAATACGCAGTTCCATGTGACCAGAGATTTTTTTGCCCAACAATGAGAAAACGCTTGTGAGGCCAGAGATCGAAATTGCATTTCGTCTTTGTTTTGTCGTCGTGTAGCCTAGGTCTAAAACACCTGCACTCTGCAATCAATTACTTTTGATTAAGTATTACTTTGTATATTTGGATAAACTTGTTACAGCTTTAGAGTTAATTTTGTTGTTAATATTTTGTCTTTTTTCCATTCATCCTCAACATTTTCCCCCTCTGCTTTTATTTCCTTAAAACGTCTTACAGACTCAGATCTCAGTAAGATCTCCCCAGTATCAATACATTATAAATAAAGAGTTTCTAAATGTGCCTATTTCAGCTCTCCAGACGGTGGGCGAGGTGGGGGTTGTGATGGGGAGCAGGGCTGTGACTGTGCCCAGCGTGCCCAGCGGGCAGAGTTGTGTCTACTGGCTCTGCAGTATGGGATGTGCCAGCATCACTGCTGGATGCGTTACTACACATCCCCCGAGGGAGACCGCCTCGTCCAAGGGTAAGTGACGGGATGGAAGCACCCGGGGAGGCTGGTGGTGGTAGGAAACGGAGGATGGGCTCATTGTAATGCATGAAATGGTAATCCTTGTCAGTGGGCCACTGGAGGCAGAAATCGGAGGGCGGGCTCACTAACGCAGGAGATAAAATGGAATCATAATACCCTAGCCTTTTCCTGCTGACTCCTCATCATAATCCATCATAAGTGTGACCCCCCTTTAATCATAAATTATCAGTTTAGGGGGAATTTCAGAAGTAGTTTTTAGTTGGATTGTTTTTAGTTTGTTTGTCCTTGTTTTGCCACAAGTCGAGTGGGTAATAGCTGAAGAATACTGATTTATGCATTGAAACATAATATTTTTTTCTATTTGAGAGTGCTGGTCTTATTATTTACTAGGTGTGTAATTCTCCCAGTAGGAGTGAGGGCCCACCTGAGACCCTGATGAATGTGCTGCAGGTCCTGGAGGGAGACTACAGAGACATGAGGGGGAAGGTCCTCTCAGGGGTGCCCCTGGACCAGCTCAAACCTCTGTCTGTGGACTCCCGGGGGATCACCACCGGCACCCGCTACACCCCTGCACAGGTTAGCTAGCTCCCGCAGGTATCAATTCTGAAATAACATTTTAGTGTGGGGGTGTGTGTGTGTGTGGGGGGAGGCTGAAATCTAGGTAGGTAGAAATCTGAGGAGTGGTTCCAAGTGGTAGTATATTGTATAGGAATTTGTCGTAGGAGGTTGCAGTTGGTGGCATCAAATCAAGGCCTAAAGTCCTCTGTTCATTCATACACCAATAGTCAGTACCGCAGTCATAATAACACTTTCTTATATTTACAAAACGCATATACAAGTATAATCTCAGTCTCAATTCTAACAGGAGGGTCCAAGTGGGAGAGGTCCAATTACCCTCCCCAAGGCAGAAGGCAGCACAGCTGTGAAGGCAGTCACCCGTGAGCCCCAGCAGAATGGGACCAACCGTGGGAACAAGCCAGGTAAACACAGCGGGGCAGTAAAACCTCAGCCTTCACATTTATTTATTTGATTTATTCATCAATTGGAGAAATTGAGAATTCTGATTCTCTACACGTGTAACTCACCCACTCGCAGGGGGAGTAAGAGGGAAAGACGTCAACTCCAGCGAGGCATGGTTTGATGCTGAGGAGGACCTGGGACCTGCAGAAGCAGCTGGGAAGACTGAGAGTCTGGCCATGGTAGTGGAGAAGACAGAAGAAGGTTAGTACTGGAATGGGGATAAAGCTCTGAAGCCCAAAAGATTCAAAGATGTTTTGAGTTTCAAATAGTTTCGTGTAATATGCACCATTTCACACTTGTATTTGGTGTTTTTGTGTCTTTTAATTGAATGAATTGAATTAATGAATTTGATTAATTTAGGAACCTTAAAGGAGGGTCATCGCTCCTTCCTGTGTGTCACAGACCTACCCAACCATGTGACCGAGGTAATGTCTCCATTACCAAAACTAGCTTTAGTCCGTGAGCCAGTAGGGTTGGTCGGTACCACCTGGAGGGACAATGTCTCATAGTGATTTTTAGCAAGGTATACACCCCTAGTACTAGAAAAATGTGATAGCCTTGCACCGGTGGTAGTGAACTGTTTGCTAGTACTAGAACCTAATTGTTATGTATATAACCAATAACATCTATAATTCCCAATAAAGAATGGAGGCAGAGGCGGCGAAACACTTTGATATGTCCCTAGATTTACTGACCAAACCGCAGGTATACAGGCATGGTATCACTTCCGCATTCTTGACAGGGCAACACTCGTTACCTATACAGCTTTTCATCATTCCAACTACGGTGGTCCACATAGCTAAAAATAACACTTCAATACATAACACTAATACCTTGCTAAAAATCACTATGAGACATTGTCCCCCCAGGTGGCCCAAATTTGGGGTCCTGGCTCACAGACTACTTTTACAATATTTGTATTGTATTGACCACCAGGGGGCAGCATAGTCAAGTAAAGGTTTCCTGTGTATGTTCTCAGGGTGAAGGTTAGGTTATTTCCATGTATGACTTACGTCTCCGTTCCTGTGCCCAGGTGGTCTCTCAGCCGCTGCGCTGCAGCTTGGAGAAGCGGACGACCAGCTGTGACACCACCATGGGCAGCTTCGACACACTGATGGCACGGCTGTCAGAGCGCCACCCGGAGGTAGGGAGGCAGAGGATCGTAGATGCGCTCCTGGAGCTGAGGGCCAAGCACCAGGGCTTCCTCAGGGGCCTCCCCCTGAGGACCATCGTAGAGATGACCTCTGACCTTTTAACGCCACCTCCCAGCGCAGTCTGAGAAGAACATTTATGTTGTTACTGTTTTTGAAATGTTCTTTGAAAGCCATGGTAGGGAGGGGGAGAGAGAGGGGAAGAGGGAGAGAGAGGGGGAGAGAGAGAGGGGGAGAGAGAGAGAGAGAGAGATGGGGGCTCTGTTGAAATGAGTTACTTGTGTTTGAATCTGTTTGAGTTATTACAGTCAACATTTATAAAAGGCCAGCACTAACTTTGTTGCGTGTGTTTAGCATACTGTGTGTTATTATACTGTGTGTTATCATACTGTGTGTTTAGCATACTGTCATACTGTGTGTTATCATACTGTGTGTTATCATACTGTGTGTTATCATACTGTGTGTTATCATACTGTCATACTGTGTGTTATTACAGTACAGGTGTTATCATACTGTGTGCAGTAGGGCCTATGTTCTATGTTTTGTGCTCATTCTGTGTTCACTGAATAAAAGATAATTTTGATTTGCAACAAGTGTGATCTGTCATGCAATCTGAATAGCTCTGTCGATCTCGCTCCTCTGCCTTTGTTTCATGGGTGTGGGTGGGTTTGTTTATGCCCAACCAACTGATTGCTGATAATGATACAACATCCTTTACTCTGTTCAAGGGTTGGGGTTAGTCAGTCATGCCCAAACAAGCTCCTATAGTGCCATTATGTATGCGTAATGTAAACATTGTCCCATTTACATGTTTGGCAGACGCCTTATTCCAAAGCGACTTACAATTATACATTTGACTAAGCAAGTGAATCATCAATTCACCAATTGTAGCAGGAAGAGTAATCTAGCTCAGGCCAGGGGCCATTGGCAGTAGTTGTGATAGAAGATGAAAGATTGATTGATTGATTGAATACTTTATTAGAAGATTTGCAGAAGTAGGTACATGAAAGTACATATTACATACAAGGTCAACTAACAGGATAAAAACCCAAGAAAGCCACTGGCTTATTTCAATTGGGGTCCTTGATTGAAAGAACGTTTTTATTTTTATTTGTATATATTATTATTGCATTCCGATGTGTGTATTGCATTCCGATGTGTGTATTGCATTTAAATATGGCATGATACACCCTCCATAGGTTTTCGGATACTACTATACTATTATTGTGAATTTAGTAGGTAGTATGCAGTATATACTCATTGAGTATGCTAGTATGCAGTATATACTCATTGAGTATGCTAGTATGCAGTATGCAGTATATACTCATTGAGTATGCAGTATGCTAGTACGCTATTCCGAACACAGCCAATGAAGATAAGAGAGCCAACTAGCTAGCTTGAAAGTAGCTGGTCAAAACAACTTTAAATATATACCTTACAAATGTCTCAAATGCAGTCGCTGAGAGTGTTTCTCCATGCAGCTTTTGAGGAGATACTCGGAGCAGTTGAAAGAACGATTGCAGAGTACCAGGAGGAAATCTCCTGCTACCCATCACACCTGAAATAAAGTTATTCAGAATAGGTGTTATATACAGAATATGTGGCTAAATTAGTATGCTCTGTGATTAAAATAAATAAATAATCTAAAACACCCACCGGTGGGGGTATTCCATCAACGTCGCAACGTCAATTTTGATAAATCCCGCGAGATTTTTTTATTTTTTTACATCCCGCTTTATTTTGATAAATCTCGCGACTGGATTTTCCTTTAGTGACGTTGATGGAATACCCCCCTGGAAATTAATAAATGTTTAGTTGAAAGTATCGTTGATCCAGTAATATCTACCTTTCAGAGATGTGACATTTTAGTTATATGAATATAGAACATTTTAGTTATATGAATATAGGACATTTTAGTTATATGAATATAGAACATTTTAGTTATATGAATATAGAACATTTTAGTTATATGAATATAGAACATTTTAGTTATATGAATATAGAACATTTTAGTTATATGAATATATAGAACATTTTAGTTATATGAATATAGAACATTTTAGTTATATGAATATAGAACATTTTAGTTATATGAATATAGAACATTTTAGTTATATGAATATATAGAACATTTTAGTTATATGAATATAGAACATACCGCTGGGTGGCGGTAACGCGTCCTATCAACGTCCGGGTACGAAACCCCACGAAGAAGAAGAAGTGTACGCGGAAGTGTACTTTCTGGTGGTGACGTCAGATGCAGGACATGTCTGCGCGTCTGTAACAGCTCTGTGGTTCTGTAAACACTCGCTGCTCTCATCGACGGACTGGAGATGTTCAAAGGCTGGGGGACATGGCTGGGAGGGGGGACACAGGGGGTGGGGGAGGGAGAGGAGCTGGAGGAGGCCGTGGTGGGGGGAGGAGGAGGAGGAGAGGGGGAGGAGAAGGAGGAGAAGATTGTCCAGGACCAGAAGGAGGTAAACAAACAGGAGCAGGAGGAGGAGGAGGAGGGGGAGGACCCCGGGGACCCCCTACAGCAGCTCTCTCTGCAGGCCAAAGGACTCAGCGGTACTGATATCATATTTATTATTAAGTCATATTTATGTTCTATAAGTCATATTTATGTTCTATTCACACCAGATAGTTAGTGTTTGGCTGCGCATGTCAACTTGACACTGTTATGACACAAACCTAGGTGACAACAACACTAGTCAAGTCAGAAGTCAAAAGTCAAAAGTCACTTTATTGTCCCATCACTGGGAAATTTGTATTGGGCTTACACCCCACAGCAGCCCACAAAGAGCAACAGACAATACAGAATATTAGCACACAAACAGAAGGCGGACCTGATTAAAACAAGAGTGGAAATAAAACGATAAGCAAGATATGTTCACATTCATCTGGTGCAGTTTAAAAGTTTAACAGAAACGGGAATAAAATAATTTTTAAATATATTTAATCTAGCGCGGGGGACTCTGAACCTCCTCCCAGAGGGCAGCAGTTCATACTCTGCATGTAGGACATGGGAGGGATTCATGAGAATTCTATTAGCCTGTCTGAGAGTAGCCTGTTCAAAGATAGACTGCAGGGATGAGTGGTCTTTCACCCCTATGATCTTCCATGCAGTCTGTATCAGTCGGACCAGTTTGGACCTTAGTTGTACAGATAGGTTACCAAACCAAGATGTAATGCCGTATCTGATGAGACTCTCTAAGACAGACTGGTAGAAGAGTAGCATACATTTTTGGTCAACACCATGAACTCTAAGGCGGCGTAGGAAGTGTAGTCGTTGTTGTAATCTGCTACAAAGGCTGTCTACATGAGTGCTCCAGGTGAGTGAGTTGTCAATGAAAACCCCAAGATACTTGTAAGAGGCGACCTGAGAGATGGATTGTTTGTGGATGACCACAGGCCTGTGGTCCCCAACACCTCTGGGGTCGAACACCATCTCCTCAGTCTTCTTAACATTTAAAACCAGGCAGTTAACATCACACCATTTAACAAACCTCTGGATTTCAGAATAATAGTCAATTAGGTCACTGTCCTTTTTAATTAAAGCAAGGATGGCAGTGTCATCCGAAAATGATGCGATTGCTAGGGTAGGTGCTTCTGCACTCGTTTGTGTATAAAGTAAAGAGCACAGGGGAACTGACTACACCCTGTGGAGCACCAGTGCTTATGGTTCTGGGTTCCGAAAGAGTGCCATTAACACTGACCCGCTGTGTGCGGTTAGTTAAAAAGGAGTGATACCATTTTATAATGAGGGGGTGGACATTAAGCCCATTTAACTTCTCAATTAAAAGGTGCGGCTGTATCGTGTTAAAAGCAGAACTGAAATCAACAAATAGGAGACATAGGAGGTAGGGTCCTCTAAGTGCTTAGATATGAAGTGCACCATGGCTGAGGTTGCATCATCTGTACCTGTATTACAGGTCTGACTCTCTCTCTCTCTCTGACACTTGTAGTCATTTTAGGGATGTTAAATGCTTTATTGTTGTTGTTGTTGTTGTTTGTGTACAGGCTACATATTTAACTTCGCCAGCAACGCGACCAAGAAGATCTCAGACTCTGTGACGGAGACGGCGCAGACCATCAAGAGGAGCGTGGAGGACGGGAACATCGACGGCATCATAGACAAGGTGACCCTCATATCTGTCTGACCCTCATATCTGTCTGACCCTCATACCTGTCTGACCCTCATATCTGTCTGACCCTCATATCTGTCTGACCCTCATATCTGTCTGACCCTCATATCTGTCTGACCTCTGACCCTCATATCTGTCTGACCCTCATATCTGTCTGACCCTCATACCTGTCTGACCCTCATATCTGTCTGTCTGACTCTCATATCTGTCTGACCCTCATACCTGTCTGACCCTCATATCTGTCTGACCCTCATATCTGTCTGACCCTCATATCTGTCTGTCCCTCATATCTGTCTGTCCCTCATACCTGTCTGTCTGACCCTCATACCTGTCTGTCTGACCCTCATATCTGTCTGACCCTCATATCTGTCTGACCCTCATATCTGTCTGACCCTCATATCTGTCTGACCCTCATATCTGTCTGACTCTCACACCTGTCTGACCCTCATATCTGTCTGTCTGACCCTCATATCTGTCTGACCCTCATATCTGTCTGACCCTCATATCTGTCTGTCTGACCCTCATATCTGTCTGACCCTCATATCTGTCTGACCCTCATATCTGTCTGACCCTCATATCTGTCTGACCCTCATATCTGTCTGACCCTCATACCTGTCTGACCCTCATATCTGTCTGACCCTCATATCTGTCTGACCCTCATATCTGTCTGACTCTCATACCTGTCTGACCCTCATATCTGTCTGACCCTCATATCTGTCTGACCTGTCTGACCCTCATATCTGTCTGACCCTCATATCTGTCTGACCCTCATACCTGTCTGACCCTCATATCTGTCTGACCCTCATATCTGTCTGACCCTCATATCTGTCTGACTCTCATACCTGTCTGACCCTCATATCTGTCTGACCCTCATATCTGTCTGACCTGTCTGACCCTCATATCTGTCTGACCCTCATATCTGTCTGACCCTCATACCTGTCTGACCCTCATATCTGTCTGACCCTCATATCTGTCTGACCCTCATATCTGTCTGACCCTCATATCTGTCTGACCCTCATATCTGTCTGACCCTCATATCTGTCTGACCCTCATACCTGTCTGACCCTCATATCTGTCTGACCCTCATACCTGTCTGTCCCTCATATCTGTCTGACCCTCATATCTGTCTGACCCTCATATCTGTCTGACCTGTCTGACCCTCATATCTGTCTGACCCTCATATCTGTCTGACCCTCATATCTGTCTGTCTGACTCTCATATCTGTCTGCCCCTCATATCTATCTGACCCTCATACCTGTCTGACCCTCATACCTGTCTGACCCTCATATCTGTCTGACCCTCATATCTGTCTGACCCTCATATCTGTCTGACTCTCATACCTGTCTGACCCTCATATCTGTCTGACCCTCATATCTGTCTGACCTGTCTGACCCTCATATCTGTCTGTCCCTCATATCTGTCTGACCCTCATACCTGTCTGACCCTCATATCTGTCTGACCCTCATATCTGTCTGACCCTCATATCTGTCTGACCCTCATATCTGTCTGACCTCTGACCCTCATATCTGTCTGACCTGTCTGACCCTCATATCTGTCTGACCCTCATATCTGTCTGACCTTCATATCTGTCTGACCCTCATATCTGTCTGACCCTCATACCTGTCTGACCCTCATATCTGTCTGACCCTCATACCTGTCTGACAGGTTCTGTCATGGAGCTGAGTCACCTGCTGTGTGTTATTGTCCCTGGCTGGTGATGTGTGGTTGATGCTGTGTGTGTGTGTGTGTGTGTGTGTGTGTGTGTGTGTGTGTGTGTGTGTATGTGTATGTGTATGTGTGTGTGTGTGTGTGTGTGTGTGTTTGTTTGTGTGGTTCCTGACTGGTGACATGTGGTTGAGGCTGTGTGTTATTGTCCCTGACTGGTGACATGTGTGTCATGCTTGTGTGTGATTGTCCCTGACTGGTGACATGTGTGTCATGCTTGTGTGTGATTGTCCCTGACTGGTGACATGTGTGTCATGCTTGTGTGTGATTGTCCCTGACTGGTGACATGTGTGTCATGCTTGTGTGTTATTGTCCCTGACTGGTGACATGTGTGTCATGCCTGTGTGTGATTGTCCCTGACTGGTGACATGTGTGTCATGCCTGTGTGTCATGCTTGTGTGTGATTGTCCCTGACTGGTGACATGTGTGTCATGCTTGTGTGTGATTGTCCCTGACTGGTGACATGTGTGTCATGCTTGTGTGTGATTGTCCCTGACTGGTGACATGTGTGTCATGCTTGTGTGTTATTGTCCCTGACTGGTGACATGTGTGTCATGCTTGTGTGTTATTGTCCCTGACTGGTGACATGTGTGTCATGCTTGTGTGTGATTGTCCCTGACTGGTGACATGTGTGTCATGCTTGTGTGTTATTGTCCCTGACTGGTGACATGTGTGTCATGCTTGTGTGTGATTGTCCCTGACTGGTGACATGTGTGTCATGCTTGTGTGTTATTGTCCCTGACTGGTGACATGTGTGTCATGCTTGTGTGTTATTGTCCCTGACTGGTGACATGTGTGTCATGCCCGTGTGTCATGCAGACTTTCCTGGGGGATTTCCAAAAGGAACAAGAGAAATTTGTCCAGGAGAAAAAGGCCAAAAAATCTGGTTAGTGTGGAAACAATACCTAACATTTCTGTTTATATATATATATATATAAGAAATTATTGTTTTATTGCCATGCAATCAACTTGGAGCAATTAGGGGTTCAGTGCCTTGCTCAAGGACACCTTGACGTTCAAACTGCAGACCTTGCGATCATTAGACGTCGGCTCTACCTCCTGAGCCTACACACACACACACACACTCACACACCTACATACATATCTATCTATACCTGTTATACATACATACAGTACATACTTATCTATACATACCTAGCCAACGGGGATCTTGTAGAAGCAGGTTTCAGGTATCAGCAGGGTTGTGACCGTGTGTGTGTGTGTCTCTGTGTGTGTGTGTGTGTGTGTGTGTGTGTGTGTGTGTGTGTGTGTAGACGTGGCCGTGCCTCCCTGGGTGGGCTACAGTGAGGAGGAGACCATGCAGCAGCAGATCCTGGCCCTGTCAGCCGTAAGTACCCCCCTCCACCCCCCTGCTAACCCCCCTCCACCCCCTGCTACACCCCCTCCACCCCCCTGTCAGCCGTAAATTCAACAACTAGTCTTTTGTCTTTTTTTTTGTTGTCTTTTTTGCCGTGCGAGGTCAGTCAGTTGTTGGAATGCGAGGTCAGTCAGTTGTTGGAATGTGGTCTGTTCTGCTCTAGGCACTGGGTCAGCCATAGTCGGCCACTTATATAGACTGACTTATATAGATTACTTGTATAGACTGACTTATATAGACTGACTTATATAGACTGACTTATATAGACAGACTTATATAGACTGACTTATATAGATGACTTATATAGACTGACTTATATAGACTGACTTATATAGACTGACTTATATAGACTGACTTATATAGATGACTTATATAGACTGACTTATATAGACTGACTTATATAGACTGACTTATATAGACTGACTTATACAGACTGACTTATATAGACTGACTTATATAGACTGACTTATATAGACTGACTTATATAGCTCCTTATTCCAAAGCGCTTTACAACGGCCTCTCATTCACACATTCACACACCAATGGTGGCAAGCTGCCATGCAAGGCGCCGGCCCGCTCACTGGGAGCAATTTGTGGTTCAGTGTCTTGCCCAAGGACACCTCGACATGTGACCAGCCGGGGTTCGAACCGCCGATCTGCCGACCTTGCGATCATTAGACATCTATCTATCTGTCATATTATTTCTAGGTGGAGGTAGACATGTGACATGTGTGGTCATGTGATGAATGGAATCAAACACGTTCTACACCATTCCTCATTAGGATGAACCTGTCTGCTGATTATACACTCGCACTCGCACACACACTCACACACTCCCACCCCCCCCCCCCACCCCCAGTGTTCACGGTGCTGCTGTGTGTGTGTGTGTGTGTCTGCAGGACAGGAGGAACTTCCTGCGGGACCCCCCGGCGGGGGTGCAGTTCACCTTCGACTCGGAGCACATGTACCCCGTCGCCATGGTGATGCTGCAGGAGGACGAGCTGCTGAACCGCATGCGCTTCGACCTGGTGCCCAAACAGTGAGGCTCCGCTACCAGCCAATCACATCACACCTCCATCACCAGCCAATCACATCACACCTCCATCACCAGCCAATCACATCGCACCTCCATCACCAGCCAATCACATCACAGCATCTATAACCAGCCAATCACATCACAGCATCCATCACCAACCAATCACATCACATCTCCATCACCAGCCAATCACATCACAGCATCTATAACCAGCCAATCACATCATAGCATCTATAACCAGACAATCACATCACATCTCCATCACCAGCCAATCACATCACAGCATCTATAACCAGACAATCACATCACAGCATCTATAACCAGCCAGTCACATCACAGCATCTATAACCAGCCAATCACATCACAGCATCTATAACCAGCCAATCACATCACAGCATCTATAACCAGACAATCACATCACATCTCCATCACCAGC
>NC_137679.1:44482242-44484742 GCF_963989245.1 Nansenia antarctica | reverse complement strand
ACGTCTCCACCAGCCCCGGGGTCTCTGAGTTCGTGAGTGACGCCTTCGACTCCTGCAGCATCGACCACGAGGACCTGCGCAAGGAGATGGAACAGCTGGTCCTGGACAAGAACCCTAACCCTAACCCCACTGAAGGTCAGTCTGAACCCTAACCCTACTGAAGGTCAGTCTGAACCCTAACCCCACTGAAGGTCAGTCTGAACCCTAACCCTACTGAAGGTCAGTCTGAACCCTAACCCCACTGAAGGTCAGTCTGAACCCTAACCCCACTGAAGGTCAGTCTGAACCCTAACCCCACTGAAGGTCAGTCTGAACCCTAACCCCACTGAAGGTCAGTCTGAACCCTAACCCTACTGAAGGTCAGTCTGAACCCTAACCCTACTGAAGGTCAGTTAGAACCCTAACCCTACTGAAGGTCAGTCTGAACCCTAACCCTACTGAAGGTCAGTCTGAACCCTAACCCTACTGAAGGTCAGTCTGAACCCTAACCCTACTGAAGGTCAGTCTGAACCCTAACCCTACTGAAGGTCAGTCTGAACCCTAACCCCACTGAAGGTCAGTCTGAACCCTAACCCTACTGAAGGTCAGTCTGAACCCTAACCCTACTGAAGGTCAGTTAGAACCCTAACCCTACTGAAGGTCAGTCTGAACCCTAACCCTACTGAAGGTCAGTCTGAACCCTAACCCCACTGAAGGTCAGTCTGAACCCTAACCCCACTGAAGGTCAGTCTGAACCCTAACCCTACTGAAGGTCAGTCTGAACCCTAACCCTACTGAAGGTCAGTTAGAACCCTAACCCTACTGAAGGTCAGTCTGAACCCTAACCCTACTGAAGGTCAGTCTGAACCCTAACCCTACTGAAGGTCAGTCTGAACCCTAACCCTACTGAAGGTCAGTCTGAACCCTAACCCTACTGAAGGTCAGTCTGAACCCTAACCCTACTGAAGGTCAGTTAGAACCCTAACCCTACTGAAGGTCAGTCTGAACCCTAACCCTACTGAAGGTCAGTCTGAACCCTAACCCTACTGAAGGTCAGTTAGAACCCTAACCCCACTGAAGGTCAGTCTGAACCCTAACCCCACTGAAGGTCAGTCTGAACCCTAACCCTACTGAAGGTCAGTCTGAACCCTAACCCTACTGAAGGTCAGTCTGAACCCTAACCCTACTGAAGGTCAGTTAGAACCCTAACCCCACTGAAGGTCAGTCTGAACCCTAACCCCACTGAAGGTCAGTCTGAACCCTAACCCCACTGAAGGTCAGTCTGAACCCTAACCCTACTGAAGGTCAGTCTGAACCCTAACCCTACTGAAGGTCAGTCTGAACCCTAACCCTACTGAAGGTCAGTTAGAACCCTAACCCTACTGAAGGTCAGTCTGAACCCTAACCCTACTGAAGGTCAGTCTGAACCCTAACCCTACTGAAGGTCAGTTAGAACCCTAACCCTACTGAAGGTCAGTTAGAACCCTAACCCTACTGAAGGTCAGTCTGAACCCTAACCCTACTGAAGGTCAGTCTGAACCCTAACCCTACTGAAGGTCAGTTAGAACCCTAACCCTACTGAAGGTCAGTTAGAACCCTAACCCTACTGAAGGTCAGTTAGAACCCTAACCCCACTGAAGGTCAGTCTGAACCCTAACCCTACTGAAGGTCAGTCTGAACCCTAACCCTACTGAAGGTCAGTCTGAACCCTAACCTACTGAAGGTCAGTCTGAACCCTAACCCTACTGAAGGTCAGTCTGAACCCTAACCCTACTGAAGGTCAGTTAGAACCCTAACCCTACTGAAGGTCAGTTAGTCTGAACAGCTGGTCCTGGACAAGAAGGACCAGGGGGGGGCTACAGAAGGTCAGTTAGTCTGAACCAGGAGGTCAGTTAGTCTGAACCAGGAGGTCAGTTAGTCTGAACCAGGAGGTCAGTAGCCCATTGGCAGTCGTGGCTTCAAACACAAGTGGTTTCAGTTGAAACTGGTTTGGAGGCTAACAGCTAACACACAGCTACCCGTAACACAAGGTGAAAGCCAGAATCAAATCACTTACTAGGCTGAATAAAAGACGTCTACACTCTCTTAGTCCAAAATGTAAGTTATGATGATATTGATGTGTGTGTGTGTGTCTGTGTCTGTGTCTGTGTCTGTGTGTGTGCGTGTGCGTGTGCGTGTCTGTGTGTCTGTGTTTGTGTCTGTGTGTCTGCGTCTGCGTGTGTCTGTGCGTGTGTGTGTGTGTGTGTGTGCGTGTGTGCGTGCGTGGTGTGTTCAGAGGAGCCAGCGGACTGGGAGAAGGAGTTGCAACAGGAGCTTCAGGAGTACGAGGTGGTGACGGACAACAAGGACGACCAGTGGGACCAGGAGATAGAGAAGATGCTGCAGTCTGACAGCTAGACACCAGGCCAGACCAGAGCAGCGGAGAGCAGAGCAGAGGAGAGTCACACAGCGCTGCTCAGACAACCAGCCTCCATCTTGGCACGGAACGCTCCACTCCACGACAACAACATTCTGATTCTGT
>NC_137679.1:44422528-44482042 GCF_963989245.1 Nansenia antarctica | reverse complement strand
AGTGTCTAGACATTATTAAACACTCCCGTGAACTGTTATGCAGATCCACACATACTGTTCATAACTGTTCATAACTCTTTATGACTGTGCTCCAGAGAGGGTGCGTCACGGTGGAGGTGTCTAAACCTGAAAATAAATCAGTTTCTCTTTCTGTTTTATCTGTTTACTTTGTACAGATTAGTGGTTAGGCGCTAGTTGGCTAGGCTAGCAGTGAGCTCAATCCAGTTTTACGAGGTGATTGACGGTAGTTTGCACATGTTTGTTTTTCTTCCCCCAGTTTCACAACCTTTCCTTTCCCTACGACGACTCATTCCTTGGATACCATGCGATGCTATGAGCTATTTAGTTTTCTTTTGTTTTTTAAATGGAGAGATTCCTGTATAATTGGTCTGGGGTGTGAACCAAACAACTATGCAATGACGCTTGTTTCTGTGCTGCTACACCTGTCTGTCTTGTCCTCTGTTTTTCCTATATTAAATGTACCTACTTCTTTAACTGTTTGTGTCTAGACGTCTCTCTCCATGTCAACGTTTAAAGGTCTTGATCTGTCATTTATTTACCTTCCTTCTAGTCAGGGTACTCATCTGCAGGACTTGGCCAGCGTGTGTAAACTGAGTTAGTCTGACTTTAACAACCCTTTGCAACCTGTCATGTTTATATATATATATATATATATATACAGTGCTTTTTACCCTCAGAATAAAGATTACATTTATCTATGTCAAAGATATTTTATTGTTAGTCTATGTGCGGAGAATGCTGTCCCAGGAGACGGGGAGGGGGGGGGGGCAGGGTCCTAACCAACACCTGTTTTATACCTGTTCTGTGGGATAGTCGCACTTAACACTCCTCCCCCTCCCACGTCCTGTAGTTTATAATGAACAACTAGTTGTGATCATACAATAACTAATAAGTCCCCGTGCGTAGGGATAATAACGACACTACAATGGGACTCTGTTACTTAACCAGAGACGCAGCTTATTACAACACTTCTCTGCTCTGTGAAATCCCCTCATTAAGGGCTGCGTTCGTAAACTCGCTCTGGACATCTGGTCAGCACTCACGGAACGGCCTCTTGTCCAATCAAATGACTCGGCGCCGTCGTGACGCTGGACGCAACGTGCGCCGCGGCGCTGTCGGAGCGATTTGACGAACTTGGCGGGCCTACGTCGTGTTGTTGCGTCACATCATGGCGACACGCTCAGATCGCAGGGACAGAATGGACTTGAGGGACAACATCCAGGTACAATGTGACACTTTAACCTCCTGTAACCTTCTGTGTCTCTCGTGTTGAGAGACTCGCTTGTTTGCGCGTTTCTGTGCGACTCTAGTGAGTTTCCCCCCGGAGGAGAGAGGGAGGTAGGTCAGGTGGGAAGTTGTTTACTAAGGAAGTTGAGTCGCAGTTCCTCGCTGGGCAGGTTGTTAGCTTAGCATAGCGGGGCTAACGCGCCCAGTGTGGGACCAGTGGTGGGACCAGTGGTGGGACCAGGGTTAGGACCAGGGTTAGACCAGGGTTAGACCAGGGTTAGGACCAGAGTTAGGACCAGGGTTAGACCACGGTTAGGACCAGAGTTAGACCAGGGTTAGACCAGGGTTAGGACCAGGGATAGACCAGGGATAGACCAGGGTTAGACCAGGGTTAGGACCAGGGTTAGACCAGGGCTAGGACCAGGGTTAGGACCAAGGTTAGACCAGGGTTGGAACAGGGTTAGACCCGGGTTAGGACCAGGGTTAAACCAGAGTTAGACCAGGGTTGGAACAGAGTTAGACCAGGGTTAGGACCAGGGTTAGACCCGGGTTGGAACAGGGTTAGGACCAGGGTTAGGACCAGGGTTAAACCAGAGTTAGACCAGGGTTGGAACAGAGTTAGACCAGGGTTAGGACCAGGGTTAGACCCGGGTTGGAACAGGGTTAGGACCAGGGTTGGAACAGGGTTAGACCAGGGTTAGGACCAGGGTTAGGACCAGGGTTAGACCAGTATAGGACCAGGGTTAGACCAGGGTTGGAACAGAGTTAGACCACGGTTAGACCAGGGTTAGGACCAGGGTTAGGACCAGGGTTAGACCAGGGTTAGACCAGGGTTAGGACCAGGGTTAGACCAGGGTTAGGACCAGGGCTAGGACCAGGGTTAGACCAGGGTTAGCCCAGGGTTAGGACCAGGGTTAGACCAGGGTTAGGACCAGGGTTAGGACCAGGGCTAGACCAGGGTATGGGGGGGGGCTAATCACATCATACAAACTGACTGATTGCTCTAGACAGGGACTTATACTTCCAGCACAGACTCACTCAACAGAAACTCTTATCCAGGACCAGTGGCGTACACAGTTGCATTGTGAGATACTAACTATGTCAATTGAGTAAACAAACCATTGTTGTCTTGAGTAGGGGTGGGCATCGACGATCGATAATTGATCGATAAGGATCTTGGTCGATCACAAAATTAAAAATTTGGTCGATCACAAAAACAAAAGTTTTTTTTTTTTTTTGTGATCGACCAAATTTTTAATTTTGTGATCGACCAAGATCCTTATCGATCAATTATCGATCGTCGATGCCCACCCCTAGTCTTGAGTAGCTGAGTCTCATCTCTCCCTCCTTCCCTCCTTCCATCTCTCCCTCCCCTCTCCTCTCCTCTCCTCTCCTCTCCTCCTCTTCCTCCCATCTCTCTTTCCTCCCATCTCTCTTTCCTCCCATCTTCCTCTCATCTCCCTTCTCTCTCTCTCTCCTCCAGTTGGTGACCAGTGTGATGGAGTCAGCGGGGGGGTGTGTTGGAGGGTTGGAGGTGGCCACGCGGGGCCTGGTGGCGGGGGGGGGCAGCGGCTCCCCGTCCCCCCCGGCCCTGGACAGCCCAGGGCAGGAGGAGGAGGGGCAAGGGGCGGGGCTGGGGGGGAGGGGGGGCTGCTGCAGCGCGGGGGAGGAGGTGAGAGGGGAGACCCCTGGGAGGGAGGACGGGCCCATGGACCCCACCCTCGGTGAGCTGGACCCCGGAGGAGGGGGGGCCGTCAAGGGCAAGAGCCAGAAAGGCTTCGGTAGGACCTGTCAATCAATCAACTAACCAATCAATTAACACTAGAACAGCCGTGTCTATGTTACCTACTATAAGAGCCGCCTCGGGGGTCACATGACCATAGTCTTTACAATGGGAAGCTGCTACTGACACACAACGACCACTAGTTGGCCGTCATGTAAATTAGCCTACCTCCTCCTACACAGAAAAACAGCAAAACAGCTTCATACTAGCTTATCCTGATGTGATTTAGAACATGTAAGGATACTGGGTGGTAGATATCTACATATCTAGGACAAGTCATGAAAGGAGGGTCCTGAAATTTGATCGAGTGCAAAGATATACATTAACAAACAAAAAATACTCACAGGGTCAAATGACCCCACCCACGGCTGTTCTAGTGTTAATCAATCAGAATTATTCCGATGCACAACATACTTTGGTGTTCGTAAAACTTCCATTGAGTTGTTTTTTTCCTCTTCAACCAAGGGGAGGCTGGCGGAGGTAGAAATCGGATGACGGGGCTTGTTGTAACACACGGAAACGGATCGAGGAACGGCGTCACACCCACGTGTGTGTCCACCTCCGATTTCTACCTCCGCCAGCCTCCCCCAGAACCCAACACATAATATGATTGTGGGTTACTCACCGCCCCGCCTCTGTCCTGCAGGTAAAGAGGTGCTGCTGCTGATGCAGGCCCTGAACACCCTGGCCAGCCCCGAGGAGAAGCTGGCCGCCCTGTGTAAGAAGTACGCCGACCTGGTAAGACCTGCGGATGATAAAGGCGTCTGCTATCGTGACGTTAGAATGATAAGGTTCTATCTCCGTTTAGAATGATAAGGTTCTATCTCCGTTTAGAATGATAAGGTTCTATCTCCGTTTAGAATGATAAGGTTCTATCTCCGTTTAGAATGATAAGGTTCTATCTCCGTTTAGAATGATAAGGTTCTGTCTCCGTTTAGAATGATAAGGTTCTATCTCCATTTAGAATTATAAGGTTCTTAAAATTGAGTTTTTTACATAATCTGATCCATTAGGTGTTTATTAATGCCTGTGTGGGGTTATTTTTAAATGTTGACATTTTTGAGTTAGTAATTAATAAAATACAACGGTTCCATCTCACAAAACATAATGGAATGTAAAAACTTTGACACTCAATATATCTGAACTGCCCTAAACGGAGATAGAACCTTCTCATTCTAAACGGAGATAGAACCTTCTCATTCTAAACGGAGATAGAACCTTATCATTCTAAACGGAGATAGAACCTTATCATTCTAAACGGAGATAGAACCTTATCATTCTAAACGGAGATAGAACCTTATCATTCTAAACGGAGCTATAACCTTATCATTCTAAACGGAGATAGAACCTTATCATTCTAAACGGAGATAGAACCTTATCATTCTAAACGGAGATAGAACCTTATCATTCTAAACAGAGATAAAAAAGTGTAAACGTTAAGGTCAGAAGGTCAGCTGTCTGTAACATCCAGAGACAGACAGTCCCAACATGTAACATCCAGAGACAGTCCCAACATGTAACAACACTTGGTTTGAACTCACTTAAAATTACATTTAATTTAATTAAGTTAAATTAAATGAAGGCTCCACGTCAGTTGAATGTGTGGTGACTGTGGTATTGTATTTGGGTTCAAAGTTCACAATACTCTACCGCTTTAGGTTTTGTCTTTTTTAACTGCTAACTCTGTGTTGAAGTACGCTGATCTGGTAAGACCTGTGGTCCTCTGCTCAGCTGGTGCTAGCATGGCGCTAACACAACCCTTAGGTTGTGGGTTCGATTCCCACTTGGACCATAAACACTGACACATGTATGTACTCACTACAATATTATGTATTCAGAGTCACTCTGGATAAAAGCGTCAGCTAACTGGTGTATATTACTGTGTGTGTGTGTGTGTGTGTGTGTGTGTGTGTGTGTGTGTGTGTGTGTGTGTGTGTCTCTCTCTCAGCTGGAGGACAGCCGGGGCATGCAGCGTCAGGTGAAGGCCCTGCAGAAGCAGCAGTCTCAGGTGGTGAAGGAGAAGGTGTCTCTGCAGACGGAGCACAGCAAGGCGGTGCTGGCCCGCAGCAAGCTGGAGTCTCTCTGCAGGGAGCTACAGAGGCACAACAAGACCCTGAAGGTAACCATGGTTACCCCCTACACCCTACACCCTACACCCTAGCACCTACACCCTACACCCTACACCCTAGCCCCTACACCCTAGCACCTACACCCTAGGCCCTAAACCCTAGCCCCTACACCCTAGCCCCTACACCCTAGCATCTACACCCTAGCCCCTACACCCTAGGCCCTAAACCCTAGCACCTACACCCTAGCCCCTACACCCTACCCCCTAACCCTAAACCCTAGCCCCAGCCCCTACACACTACACCCTAGCCCCTACACACCCTTCACTAACGTGCGTGTGTGTCTCTCTCTCTCTCAGGAGGAGAACACCCAGCGCTCCAGGGAGTACGAGGAGCGGCGGCGCGAGGCCACCCTGCACTTCCAGGTGACCCTGAAGGAGATCGAGGGCCAGATGGAGCAGCACAGCTCCCACAACCACAAGCTGCGGCAGGAGAACCTGGAGCTGGCCGACAAGCTGAAGAGGCTGATCGAGCACTACGAACTCAGGGAGGAGGTAGGCCCTACACACTACACCCTACACCCTGCACCCTGCACACTACACCCTACACCCTAGACAAGCTGAAGAGGCTGATGGAGCACTACAAACTCAGGGAGGAGGTAGGCCCTACACACTACACCCTACACCCTACACCCTGCACCCTGCACCCTACACCCTACACCCTACACCCTACACACTACACCCTACACCCTAGACACTACACACTACACCCTACACCCTACACCCTACACCCTACACCCTACACCCTACACCCTACACCCTGCACCCTACACACTACACACTACACACTACACCCTACACCCTACACCCTACACCCTGCACCCTACACCCTACACCCTACACCCTGCACCATACACCCTACACCCTAGACACTACACACTACACCCTACACACTACACCCTACACCCTACACCCTAGACACTACACCCTAGACACTACACACTACACCCTACACACTACACCCTACACCCTACACACTACACCCTACACACTACACCCTACACACTACACACTACACACTACACCCTACACCCTACACCCTACACACTACACCCTACACACTACACACTACACACTACACCCTGCACCCTACACCCTGCACCATACACCCTGCACACTACACACTACACACTAGACAAGCTGAAGAGGCTGATCGAGCACTACGAACTCAGGGAGGAGGTAGGCCCTACACCCTGCACCCTACACCCTACACCCTACACCCTACACCCTACACCCTGCACCATACACCCTACACCATACACACTACACCCTACACCCTACACCCTACACACTACACACTACACCCTACACCCTACACACTACACCCTGCACACTACACCCTACACCCTACACACTACACACTACACCCTACACCCTACACCCTACACACTACACACTACACCCTACACCCTACACACTACACACTACACCCTACACACTAGCCCCTAGCCCCTACACACTACACACTACACCCTACACCCTACACACTACACCCTACACCCTACACACTACACCCTACACACTACACCCTACACCCTACACACTACACCCTACACCCTACACCCTAGACGCTACACCTTACACACTACACCCTGCACCCTACACACTAGACCCTGCACCATACACCCTACACCCTAGACACTACACACTACACCCTACACACTACACCCTACACCCTACACACTACACCCTACACCCTACACCCTAGACACTACACACTACACCCTACACACTACACACTACACCCTACACCCTACACCCTACACCCTACACCCTAGACAAGCTGAAGAGGCTGATGGAGCACTACAAACTCAGGGAGGAGGTAGGCCCTACACACTACACCCTACACCCTACACCCGACACACTACACCCTGCACCCTACACCCTAGACGCTACACCTTACACACTACACCCTGCACCCTACACACTAGACCCTAGGCCCTGCACCCTACCCCCTACACCCTGCACCCTGCACCCTACACCAGGGGTAGCCAACACGGTGCCCGCGGGCACCTGGTCGCCCGCAGAGACCACACGAGTCGCCCGTAAGGCAAGTTCTAAAAATAGCACTATTTACCATGAAGGTCCCTTTAAAACATGGGTCTCCAACACGTCGCTCGCGAGCTACCTGTAAAAAAGATGCAGCCTTCCCCCAAAAAAATCACCCTGGAAACCTTTTCCAATTTCAATCCCTTACTAATGTCCCACCCCCTCCAACACAAAAAATATATATCAGCTGTCAATCAAATTGCTACCGTCTGTCAACACGTCGTCACGTCACTGTACCAGCGCTGGGGAATTTAAAAAAAATTGCAAGTGTGCGCGCGCGAGACGCAAGAGTTTTTGCAGGGTGAGATGTCTGCAGATGAAAGTAAGCAAGTTGAAAACGTTAGCAAATATACTTGCTGAGTGTTCTGACAGAGAAAGGTTGTTATTATTGTGACTAGTGTCTGATTATAGTTCCATGGTGTCAAAGAACTAGCTAGCTAGCTAGCTCAGAGGTGATGAGATGAGCTAGTCTGCTGCACACTTGCCAGCTAAAGAGCTAACTGGAGGCACTTTATTATTTTACTTAAAGTAGATAAACAATCTTTCTTATTCTGCTAGAATTGGGCTTCATGGTAATACCATAATGGTATATTTACAGTACATGGACAGTGGATTGAAGCATTGGCACAACCCTCACTCATTGGAAATGTCTGTTTTCTATAGATGGATATACAATTTATTTTTCAGCAACCCAATATTCAATTCGAATTATGTTATGAATTGATATGGATCAATTTATACCTCTTATTAAATTATAAATACTCTGGTTGTTATGTTTGCCTTTTGGTTGACAGCAAAAGAGGAGGATAGAGAAGGAGAGAGAGCAGGATGGTGTCGGCACACCAAAGAGAGAGAGCAAGAACCAGGGGAGAAAGTGGACAGGTAGTCAAGACCACATATGCCACAGTCCATGCCACCCCCTCCCCAAGGCAGCAAACCTAGGGGAAACACTGAGAGCAGATAGCTGAACTGTTCAGTGTCAAGCCTGGAGAAATGTAGATGGAGGTTATAAAGCTCCAGAATAATGTCCAGCTACAATCGCAACAACATTCACAACATTTCTGGAGCCTGGTAGACCCAGAAAACTATAAGAATATTCACCAAGCAGCCCTGAAAGTATTTGTTGTATTTGGCTCTACATACCTTTGAGAATCAGATTTGTCTGATATGAATGTAATGAAATACTACTACTACTTCTGAACAAGACTGACAGATGAGCATCTAAATGACTCTATAAGAGTGAACCTAAGTGGATACACTCCAGCATACACAACTCTTGTAGACTCCATGCAGTGACATTCATCTCAAGTGTAGGAATGAGTGAATGCATTATTACACACATGCACACATTTTTTTGAAAGAGACAAAAGAAGAAAAAAATACTAATGTTTTCTGACTGAAAAAACTAGAAAAGGTGAATGCACTTATTACACACATGTGGACCATACAATTATAAGCTTTTGATATGTGAATGGAGGTGATGTGATACATTGATATATGGATACAGAATATACTGCTACTACTATAGTGAGCTTACACATTGACATGTGAAACAGAGCATGCTAGTGAAGAATTTCAGAGTGTATTGATACGTTATGTGAATGAATGTAAGTAATAAGATATGAGTAGCTCTCGGCCACTTACATTTTTTCAAAGTAGCTCTCGGATGAAAAAAGGTTGGAGACCCCTGCCCTACACCCTACACCCTAGGCACTGCAAGGTGTTCACCCCCCCTCCCCTACCTGACAGTGTCTCTCTCCCAGCAGCACATGGACAAGGTGTTCACCCCCTCCCTCCCCCTCCCTCCCCCTCCCCTACCTGACAGTGTCTCTCTAACGGCCTGTGTCTCCCAGCAGCACAAGGTGTTCACCCCCCCCCTCCCCTACCTGACAGTGTCTCTCTAACGGCCTGTGTCTCCCAGCAGCACAAGGTGTTCACCCCCCCCCCCCCCCCTCCCCTACCTGACAGTGTCTCTCTAACGGCCTGTGTCTCCCAGCAGCACAAGGTGTTCACCCCCTCCCTCCCCCTCCCTCCCCCTCCCCTACCTGACAGTGTCTCTCTAACGGCCTGTGTCTCCCAGCAGCACAAGGTGTTCACCCCCCCCCCCCCCCCTCCCCTACCTGACAGTGTCTCTCTAACGGCCTGTGTCTCCCAGCAGCACAAGGTGTTCACCCCCCCCTCCCCCTCCCCTACCTGACAGTGTCTCTCTAACGGCCTGTGTCTCCCAGCAGCACAAGGTGTTCACCCCCCCCCTCCCCTACCTGACAGTGTCTCTCTAACGGCCTGTGTCTCCCAGCAGCACAAGGTGTTCACCCCCCCCCCCCCTCCCCTACCTGACAGTGTCTCTCTAACGGCCTGTGTCTCCCAGCAGCACATGGACAAGGTGTTCAAGCACAAGGAACTGCAGCAGCAGCTGGTTGACGCCAAGCTGCAGAGGATGGCTGAGCTGATGAGAGAGGTGGAGGACAACCAGCAGAGGGAGAGGGACTTCGTAAGTTACCATGACTACCATACTATACTACTATACTACTACTATACTATACTACTGTATTATACAACCAGCAGAGGGAGAGGGAAACACACAGGTAGCTACTAGCCAACTCTCCTGCACGTGACCACTGACTACTACTGTGGTCATCACGTGAGTGACACGCCAGATCGGGCACGCAGATCGCAGCCTATTTTTTTTCATGTGCGATCTGAGATCCAGCATTCTGGACCAATATCGCACAGATACCGATACTGTGGATCGGATTGGGACATCCCTAGTTTAAATCTTATCTAGCTGGTCGGCATTTCTCTGTTGTCCTGGGAGACTCTGTTTGTGATAATGTTAACATCACATGTGGGGTCCCTCAGGGGTCTGCTCTTGGTCCCTTGCTCTTCTCCCTGTACATGATCCCATTAGGTGGAATCATCAGAAAACATGGTGTACATTTTCATAGTTATGCTGATGATACTCTGTACATGCACTCAGCTCGCTGGAGAATTGTCTCTGAGATATAAAACTTTGGATGTCCCAAAATGTTCTACAACTAAATCAGGACAAAACTGAGATTCTTGAAGAAGAGATTTGGTGAGGCTGCGTTCTCATTGTATGCTCCAGATTGTGTCTCACTGCCAGTTTACATTAGGGATGCAACCTCAGCACATACTGTATGTTCAAGTCAAGACTAAAAACCCATCTTTTTAATATTGCCTTTAAATTACTAAATAATTAAATGATGATTATATAATGATTATACAACAGTTAGTTCCGACCAAGTAATTTGATTGGACGAGGCATTCCATGAGTGCTGATATACAGTATAACAGCACTGGGACTTTTAACTTTATGTATCACTCCGAAATGACCGTTAATACAAAGTAGCTAGCCTGCAGGTGTTTGTGTTCAGGTTACTAGGCAACAGTCCAGTTGCGGAACTATTTTTTGTTGACGGAGCCAAAATAAATGATTCAATAAACAAACAAATCATAATCTGTTGTCACTTATTACTGTTAACTAATAAATTGCGCTGTAGAACTGTTGTATAAAAGCAATATCACTGCGCCCTCGTACGACCGAATCACAGCCGTGCTGATATTCAGTATAACAGCACGACCTCAAGTGTGATATTGCTTAATTGGAGCACTTTGAGCTGCAACGTTTGCAGGAAAAGCGCTATACAAATAAAGTTATTATTATGACTATACTACTACTATAGTATCCAGAAGTTGTAACATGGTGTGTGTTCTGTGCTCCAGCTGCTGAAAGACGCCACAGAGTCCAGACACAAGTGTGAGCTGATGAAGGAACAGGAGACCCAGCTGAAACAGCAGGTACCAGAACCACTAACTAACTATTCCTACCAGAACCACCTCAAAATCAGGGAGGGGGGGCCACGACTCAGAATGACTCAGAATTCAGAACTAAAAATCAGAAGCTGTTCTTAAGTCTGGTGTGTGTGTGTGTGTGTGTGTGTGTGTGTGTGTGTGTGTGTGTGTGTGTGTATGTGTCCCTTCCTCAGCTGTCTCTCTACATGGACAAGTTTGAGGAGTTCCAGACCACGTTGGCCAAGAGCAACGAGGTGTTCACCACCTTCAGACAGGAGATGGAGAAGGTCAGTAACCATGGTAACCAGGTTAGAGTGTAACCATGGTAACCAGGTTAGGGTGTTTTTTGATTGATTGATTACTTTATTAGAAGATTTGCAGAAGTAGGTACATGAAAGTACATATTACATACAAGGTCAACTAAAAGGATAAAAACCCAAGAAAGCCACTGGCTTATTTCAATTGGGGTCCTTGATACTCACTTCATCGTTACATGTAAGACAGACAAAAAACCATGGTGTAACCATGGTAACCAGGTGAGGTGTTCACCACCTTCAGACAGGAGATGGAGAAGGTCAGTAACCATGGTAACCAGGTTACAAGGTCAGGACCACCAGGGAACCTCATCAGTACGTTCAGGTTGAACTGTATTCTGAACTTCCTTATTCAAATGGTTTGATGTCTCTCACCATCTCTCCTCACTTCTGATTGGCCCTGGCGTCCTGCTGCGTGCTGATTGGCTCTCCAGATGACAAAGAAGATCAAGAAGCTGGAGAAGGAGACGACTCTGTGGCGCAACAAGTGGGAGACCAACAACCAGGCCCTTCTGCAGATGGCTGAGGAGGTGAGGGTTCCTCTTCTTCTTCTACTCCTCCTCCTTCTTCTCCTCCTCCTCCTCCTCCTTCTTCTCCTCCTCCTCCTCTTCCTCCTCCTTCTCCTCCTCTCCTTCTCCTCCTCCTCCTCCTCCTCCTCCTCCTCCTTCTCCGCCTCCTCCTCCTTCTTCTCCTCCTCCTTCTCCTCCTTCTCCTCCTCCTCCTCCTTCTTCTCCTCCTCCTCCTCTTCCTCCTCCTTCTCCTCCTCTCCTCCTCCTCCTCCTCCTTCTCCTCCTCCTTCTCCTCCTCCTCCTCCTCCTTCTTCTCCTCCTCCTTCTCCTCCTCCTCCTCCTCCTCCTTCTCCTCCTTCTTCTCCTCCTCCTCCTTCTCCTCCTCCTCCTCCTCCTTCTTCTCCTCCTCCTCCTATCCTCCTCCTCCTCCTATCCTCCTCCTATCCTTCTTCTCCTTCTCCTCCTCCCTCTTCTCCTCCTCCTCCTCCTCCTTCTCCTCCTCCTTCTCCTCCTCCTATCCTTCTCCTCCTCCTCCCCCCCTCCTCCTCCTCTCCTTCTTCTCCTCCTCCCTCTCCTCCTCCCTCTCCTCCTCCTCCTCCTCCTCCCCCTCCTCCTCCTCCTCCTCCTCCTCCTCCTCCTCCTCCTCCTAAGATGATAGATGCTAAAATGCGATGTGACTGTTTCTGTTTTTCTAGACGTCTGTAGAAAGTGTGTTGTCCTGACGTGTCTCCCCCTCTCTCCTCTCCCCTCCCCGCTCCCCCCCCCCCCTGTAGAAGACATTGAGGGACGGCCACTACAGTGCCCTGCAGGGGAAGCTGGAGCGTCTGGAGAAGCTGTGTCGCGCTCTGCAGAGGGAGAGGAACGACCTGACCCAGAGGCTGGACGTCCTCCAGGAGACCCCCCCCCAGGAGCCCCCCCAGCCCCTCCCCCAGGAGACCCCCCCCGGGCCCCAGGAGCCCGGCCCCCAGCCCCTCCCCCAGGAGACCCCCCCCGACGCTCAGCCCCTCCCCCAGCCCAGAGAGCCCTCCGCTGGGGAGGAGGAGCCCGCCACGGGCCCCGGGCCTGGGGGGCTGGAAGAAGAGCAGACGCAGCAGACCTCTACACCTGAACTGGGCCAGGAGGAAGAGGAGGAGGGAGGGGCAGAGGAGGAGGAAGAGGCCCCCACTACCACACAGCAACCTGATGACTGAGCCAGACTGAGCCTGCGGGGGGAGGGGGGGCTGGGAGGGGGCGGGGAGGGGGTCTCAGACAGATGAGGACTTGTCCTGGGCTAGAAGGCACTTTCCATAGTCTCTCCATCAAAGACTCAACCGTAGAAGATGCTTTCTGGTCTGTGGTCAGGTCTCCTGTAGGCTGGGGTGGGAGGGGGTGGATGGGCGGGGGGGGGATGGGGGGGGAGCAGGGGTGGGAGATTACTGTGTGCTAGTTAACGATCGAACAGTTGTGATTGTTTTTGTTGCGTCGCTGAGAGTCTGCAGATTGTAATAATTGTAATAATTTGGCGTTGTCGGCGAGAGCACTTCCTGGTTCTGGCGGAGGGAGGGAGGGAGGGACTTCCTGCCTCTCTGCCTTCGTCACCGCGTTCACATTCGTCTTAGACGGCAGTCACGGTCACCTGTCACTCAGCAGGTTGACTCTAACGTGCTTTGTTAAGCCCCGCCCCCTCCCCAGGTGTGTTCCATGTAGAAGTGGAGCTCCTGACTGATAGAGTTCAGAGTTTGAGTCTCGTCAGACGCAGACGATTACTGTAGCCTCGCTGTCTGACAGCACCACTAGCAGGGCATTAACAGGGAGGGGGGGGGGGGGGGGGCGGCTCTCCTTAAACCACTAAGCTTCATCTAGAGGAGAATCTGGACCAAACCATACAGGCTGGGAGAGGGGGGGGGGGGGGGGGTTTAACTTGACGGGTGTCGGCATTTTTGATCCTCTTATTACTGGAAAAACACAACAGAATGTGATCCGATTTTGTTCTTTTTAACAACAACAACAACAACACCCTGTATGGATATGAAGATGAATAAACACACTTCAAGCATTTCCAGTGGCGGTTGACGTGGGGGGGCAGGGGTGCAGGTGTAGGGGCGGGGGGGGGGGCTGTAGAGGGGGATACTGCTGATAATGTGAAAACTGTGTTGGGAGAACTGAACTGATGAATGTAGACATCCTTCCCCCCCCCCCCCTCTCTCCCTCTCTCTCCCATGTGGCCAACCTTCTGTACAAGAATGATGATTGTTTTCGGGGTGGTCCAGTCCTCTCTTCGTGCCCCCCCCCCTCCCCCGTGGTTCCCTGAGGTGTATTCAGTCAGTCAGGCTAAACGGCTAGCGAGCGCCGCAGATAGAGATGTAGCGTAACAGAACAGGCGTGGTTCTCTGTTCTCTGGGCGACCCGTATCTGTCTGTCTGTCTGTCTGTCAGAGAGCCGCACAGCGCTGTCATCTGACCCTTGACCCCCCCCCCTCCCAGGGACACCAGGGGAGGCTGGGGGGAGGTAGGAATCAGAGGCCGGGCTCGCATGTGTTTGATATCATTCCTCATTCCATTCCATTGCATCACAATGAGCCCGTCCTCTGATTCCTATTTCCCCCAGCCTCCCCTGGTACGGTAGAACTGTCACACTTCATAGGCAAAGGTGAGGGGGGGGGGGGGGAGTTTAGCTAGTGACTGTGAGGGAGACCTGAGGGGGTGTTCATGTCGGGGTCGAAGGTCAAAGAACCTGTTTTGTATTCTAACGTTCTCACCAGCATCGGACCCAGGGTGTTCAGTTTCTTACTCTCATGAACTTTGAACTTTTCCGGTTTTGTCGTCAGGAAATGCGATGGGCCGGTCTTTGTGAATGTTAAAAGTCCAGTGTTTGTTTTTTGGGGAGGGAGGGGGGCGGGGATGGGGGGGTTACCACAAAGATGGAGGTGGTCGTTCCCACAGAGTTTAATACGTTTAAAGATGATCCCCTCCACTGTAAAAGTCTCTTCATCAACATTTTCTAGTACTTGAAACGACTTTAAAAATATATATACACTTACTGGATTACCGTTGAGTTTGATTGGTTAATGTGAAGAGGCTGCTGGGATCTGATTGGTGCAGGGCCGTCGTTGGTACTTCCTGTCTGCGTCCTGGTTCTCTGCCCTCCTGACGGAGGTGTGTGTGCTTCTCCCTCTCTTCCTCATCCTCCTCCATCAGCACTGGAGAGAGTAGAACATCCATCTTACTCACCAAGGCTTGTAGATCTGTGATGGAAGGGTGAAAGAAAGAGGGAGAGAGAGAGAGAGAGAGAGAGAGAGAGAGAGAGAGAGAGAGCAGGCCTCAGTGAGGGAGGTAGAGAGAGAGAGAGAGCAGGCCTCAGTGAGGGAGGTAGAGAGAGAGAGCAGGCCTCAGTGAGGGAGGTAGAGAGAGAGAGAGAGCAGGCCTCAGTGAGGGAGGTAGAGAGAGAGAGCAGGCCTCAGTGAGGGAGGTAGAGAGAGAGAGAGAGAGAGAGAGAGAGAGAGAGAGAGCAGGCCTCAGTGAGTGAGGGAGGTAGAGAGAGAGAGAGAGAGAGAGAGAGAGAGAGAGAGAGCAGGCCTCAGTGAGAGAGAGAGAGAGAGAGAGAGAGAGAGAGAGAGAGAGAGCAGGCCAGTGAGGGAGGTAGAGAGGCGTGGCAGGACAGTTCCCTTCTCCTCTTTGGTTGGTGATGCCGGTTTGATTCTCAGGTTCAGCCAGACAGCTCCTACCTCTGCAGAGCCACAGAGAGAGAGAGAGAGACCTGCTCTCTAAACAGAGAGAGAGAGAGATCTACTCTCTAAAGAGAGAGAGAGAGAGAGAGAGAGATCTACTATCTAAAGAGAGAGAGAGATCTACTATCTAAAGAGAGAGAGAGATCTACTCTCTAAAGAGAGAGAGAGAGAGAGAGATCTACTATCTAAAGAGAGAGAGAGAGAGAGATCTACTCTCTAAAGAGAGAGAGAGAGATCTACTATCTAAAGAGAGAGAGAGATCTACTCTCTAAAGAGAGAGAGAGAGAGAGAGATCTACTCTCTAAAGAGAGAGAGAGGCGCCTCCGTGCTCCAGAGCAGCTTTATTTTTACAGAGAGATGAAACCACAAGCCCACATTCCCTACGGAGATGTACTGTTCTTACTGTCCTGTCTGGCTTTTCAATAAAACAACATTTTGTAGAATTTTCAACACTTTGTGGTCGTCGTCTGTGTTTCAAGTCAAGTCATGTTTATTTATACAGCACATTATACAGCACGACAAAACAGCCGCCCAAAGTGCTTAACAGATAAAACACTAGTAAAGAGTGAGTAAGAAAACAACAAATAAAAATACACTAAAAACAAAAACAAGGTGCAATACAGAATACAACAGTGGGGAGGCAGGCTCACCTCAGGTCAAAGGCCAGGGAGAAGAGGTGTGTCTTGGCTAATGTTTTAAAAGCCTCGACGCTCTGGGCAGATCTGACGTGTGTGAGTCCGTCTGGATATGAAACGTGACAGTCAGGTGTCACGGATGGCGGATGGCGTCCAGTCAGGTGTCACGGATGGCGGATGGCGTCCTGGGACGGGTGCTGAGAGACTGCGCCGACCAGCTGGCCGGGGTTTTCACCAACATCTTTAACCAGTCCCTGTCCCAGGCCACCGTCCCACCCTGCCTGAAAACCTCAACTATCATCCCAGTCCCGAAGAAAAGCACGGTGAGCTGCCTAAACGACTACCGCCCGGTGGCACTCACACCAATCATCATGAAGTGCTTCGAGAAACTAGTCCGGGCCCACATACTCACACGCCTCCCGCCCAACCTGGATCCATACCAGTTCGCCTACAGAGCCCACAGGTCCACAGAGGACGCCATAGCGACGACTCTCCACGCCACTCTATCCCACCTGGAGAGGGGAAACAGCTACGCGAGACTGCTCTTCGTGGACTTCAGCTCCGCCTTCAACACCATCCTTCCAGACAGGCTAGTGACCAAACTACTAGACCTGGGTCTATCACACTCTATATGTGCGTGGATCAAGGAGTTCCTGACCGACCGCCCCCAGAGGGTGCGGGTGGGCCCCCACACCTCCACAGCCCTCAGCCTCAGCACTGGGTCCCCCCAGGGCTGCGTGCTAAGCCCCATCCTCTACAACCTCTACACCCACGACTTCACCCCCGTCCACCCCAGCAACTACATCGTAAAGTTTGCAGACGACACCACCGTGGTGGGATGTATCTCGGGGGGGGGACGAGGCGGCGTACAGGGATGAGGTAGAGCAACTGAGCAAGCTGTGCAAGGTTAACAACCTGCTGCTAAACAAGTCAAAGACCCAGGAATTCATCGTAGACTTCAGGAGGAAAAAGTCCGAGATCCAGCCCCTGCTCATCGACGGAGAGAGCGTGGAGAGAGTCTCAACCCTCCGATTCCTGGGACATCACATGCGGGATGACCTGGCCTGGAAGGACAACACAAAAGGCACCATCAAGAGGGCACAACAGCGGCTATACATCCTGAGATGCCTCAGGAAAGAACACAACAAGCAGGAGATACTGGTGGCCTTCTACCACGGCGCAGTGGAGAGCATCCTCACCTACGGCATCTGCAACTGGTTCCACAGCTGCACAACAGCGGAGAGAAACGCGCTACAGAGAGTCGTGAGAACAGCACAGAAGATCACCGGCGCCCCCCTCCCCTCTCTGGAAGAGCTGTACAACACACGCTGTCTCAGGAAGGCCTCCAAGATCTCCAGGGACCCGACCCACCCTGGGCACGAACACTTTATCAGGCTGCCCTCGAATAGGAGGTACAGGACCCCGGCCGCTAAGACAAACAGACTGAAGAACTGCTTCTACCACAGGGCCGTCAAGGCCCTGAACACAGCAAAGGCCTAAGTTCTGGGCCCAGGACAGTCCGGACGGATTGTATGGCAGCTAGTGCTGAGGCACAAACATGTACATTTCAAGCCTGCAAACTGTGACACTTTAAAATAACGTGAAAAAATACTTTTGTGCAATATGACAACCCTAGTTGACTATCTGTGCAGTATAGTACAGTGGATTGTGTACATAGCCTTTATTTATGTAAACCAGCTCCTTACCTTCTTGTGATTTTATGCTTTTTCTAAAATGTGTTTTTTTTTTCCCTTTCCTAACACCAGGGGAGCCACCCCTCCTAAATGTCGTTGTTTGGTACCTGTACTGTAGCAATGACAAATAAAGTCCATCCATCCATCCATCATCCATCCATCCATCCATCCATCCATCCATACGCTATGGAAACGTAAGATGTCTACTTAAGGTAGCTATGTACAGTTAGCTATGTAGTAGCTATGTACAGTTAAGGTAGGTATGTACAGTTAAGGTAGGTATGTACAGTTAAGGTAGATAAGTACAGTTAAGGTAGATATGTACAGTTAAGGTAGATATGGTAGATATGTACAGTTAAGGTAGATATGTACAGTTAAGGTAGCTATGTACAGTTAAGGTAGATATGTACAGTTAAGGTAGATATGGTAGATATGTACAGTTGAGGTGGATATGTACAGTTAAGGTAGCTATGTACAGTTAAGGTAGATATGGTAGCTATGTACAGTTAAGGTAGCTATGTACAGTTAAGGTAGCTATGTACAGTTAAGGTAGCTATGTACAGTTAAGGTAGATGTGTACAGTTAAGGTAGATATGTACAGTTATGGTAGATATGGTAGATATGTACAGTTAAGGTGGATATGTACAGTTAAGGTAGCTATGTACAGTTAAGGTAGATATGTACAGTTAAGGTAGCTATGGTAGATATGTACAGTTAAGGTAGATATGTACAGTTAAGGTAGCTATGTACAGTTAAGGTAGATATGTACAGTTAAGATAGCTATGTACAGTTAAGGTAGCTATGTACAGTTAAGGTAGCTATGTACAGTTAAGGTAGATATGTACAGTTAAGGTAGCTATGTACAGTTAAGGTAGCTATGTACAGTTAAGGTAGATATGTACAGTTATGGTAGATATGTACAGTTAAGGTAGATATGTACAGTTAAGGTAGACATGTACAGTTAAGATAGATGTGTACAGTTAAGGTAGATATGTACAGTTAAGGTAGATGTGTACAGTTAAGGTAGATATGTACAGTTATGGTAGCTATGTACAGTTAAGGTAGATATGTACAGTTATGGTAGATATGTACAGTTAAGGTAGCTATGTACAGTTAAGGTAGCTATGTACAGTTAAGATAGATGTGTACAGTTAAGGTAGATATGTACAGTTAAGGTAGATATGTACAGTTAAGGTAGATGTGTACAGTTATGGTAGATATGTACAGTTAAGGTAGTTATGTACAGTTAAGGTAGCTATGTACAGTTAAGGTAGCTATGTACAGTTAAGGTAGCTATGTACAGTTAAGGTAGACATGTACAGTTAAGATAGATGTGTACAGTTAAGGTAGATATGTACAGTTAAGGTAGATATGTACAGTTAAGGTAGATGTGTACAGTTATGGTAGATATGTACAGTTAAGGTAGATATGTACAGTTAAGGTAGATATGTACAGTTAAGGTAGCTATGTACAGTTAAGGTAGCTATGTACAGTTAAGGTAGATGTGTACAGTTAAGGTAGATATGTACAGTTAAGGTAGATATGTACAGTTATGGTAGATGTGTACAGTTAAGGTAGATATGTACAGTTATGGTAGCTATGTACAGTTAAGGTAGATATGTACAGTTATGGTAGATATGTACAGTTAAGGTAGCTATGTACAGTTAAGGTAGATATGTACAGTTAAGGTAGATATGTAGTTATGGTAGATATGTACAGTTAAGGTAGATATGTACAGTTAAGGTAGACATGTACAGTTAAGATAGATGTGTACAGTTAAGGTAGATATGTACAGTTAAGGTAGATGTGTACAGTTAAGGTAGATATGTACAGTTATGGTAGATATGTACAGTTAAGGTAGCTATGTACAGTTAAGGTAGATATGTACAGTTAAGGTAGATATGTACAGTTATGGTAGATATGTACAGTTAAGGTAGCTATGTACAGTTACGGTAGATATGTAGTTATTGTAGATATGTACAGTTAAGGTAGCTATGTACAGTTAAGGTAGATATGTACAGTTAAGGTAGACATGTACAGTTAAGATAGATGTGTACAGTTAAGGTAGATATGTACAGTTAAGGTAGATATGTACAGTTAAGGTAGATGTGTACAGTTAAGGTAGATATGTAGTTATGGTAGCTATGTACAGTTAAGGTAGATATGTACAGTTATGGTAGATATGTACAGTTAAGGTAGCTATGTACAGTTAAGGTAGACATGTACAGTTAAGATAGATGTGTACAGTTAAGGTAGATATGTACAGTTAAGGTAGATGTGTAGTTATGGTAGATATGTACAGTTAAGGTAGATATGTACAGTTAAGGTAGCTATGTACAGTTAAGGTAGCTATGTACAGTTAAGGTAGCTATGTACAGTTAAGGTAGATATGTACAGTTAAGGTAGATGTGTACAGTTAAGGTAGACATGTACAGTTAAGGTAGCTATGTACAGTTAAGGTAGATATGTACAGTTAAGGTAGTATAAATAAAGGTTAAATAACATTAATATTGTACAGCCAGGTGAGTAAGAGATGTCTGCATACAGTGTGTGTTATCCTGGAGCTGAACCTGAACAAGTCACCACTGACGCCTCCTTTCCAACTTCTAGTTCAGGGCGGAATTCCATCAGTCACTAAAGGAGAATCCAGACTTATATTTTGATAAATCTCACGAGATTAATACAAAATAAAAGACTGGATTTTCCTTTAGTGACATTACAGCAAAACTGCCACACAGATATATCTGTCCAAGCTCCTGGCTTTGTCATGCACCGAACAAATGTACTTGTTGTAGCTCCTAGTGGCGTGTCAGTAGCAGGGAGGGACAGGCGGGGTGTTGTGGTGCTCACCTCCCACAGACACAATAAGAAACCAAGTTTATACTTTAAAAGTTACAAAAAGTTTTATTGCAATTCACATCAGGTAATAATGCACAAAACAAATATGAATGAAGGTTGAAAACAAGTTGTCGGCCAATAATGAACGACTCGGCAGTAACGAAACACAGGGAATCATCGTTACAGAGGAGGAGGGGGGGGGAGAAGATGGGGAAGGGGGGGGCAGGCAGCCCTGCAGAAGTGCATGTGTTGAAGGAGACCAGCCAGGGGGAGGCTGGTGGAGGTAGAACTCGGAGGACGGGGCTCATTGTGATGTACGTAACGAACAAGGCGGTGGTCTCAAACACACGTGTGTGTTCAACATCCTTCCCCACTCCGTTCCCTGTATTACAGCGAGCCCGGCCTCCCATTCCTACTTCCCCCAGCCTCCCCAGACAGCAGACAGCCGCTGTGAGCCTCCCTCAGGCTAGACGGAGCTGCTCTTCTCTCCAGACCAAACAGAAAACTCTGTTTCTTTTCTTTTACATTTTATATAACAAAACTTGTTGTCATGACGATGGCTTCTAACAGACGCGGGGGGGGGGGGGGGGGGGTCTGTCGGGTCGAAGGTCGAGGGGGACAGTGTGACGGGACCGAAGGAGCGCTGACTAGAGAATGTTTGTCTGTTCAAGAAGAGAGAGATGGACCGGAGGGGAGGGGGGAGAGATGGGGAGGGAGGGGTGTGGGACCCAGGCTAGGGGTCTGGACAGGGGGGAGAGATGGACCAGAGAGGGTGGGGGGGGGGAGGGAGAGGGGTTAGGACCCCTGGCCCTCCAGCTCTGAAGCAGGGGTGTCTGGCTCCTCATCATTATAGATGTTCTCCGCCTGGAGAGAGAGAGAGAGAGAGAGAGAGAGAGAGAGAGAGAGAGAGAGAGAGAGAGAGGAGAGGAGAGGGATGAGGGAGGAGAGGAGAGAGGGGGGTGGGAGGAGAGAGAGAGAGAGAGAGAGAGAGAGAGAGAGAGAGGAGAGGAGAGTGGGAGGAGAGAGAGAGAGAGGGAGGAGAGGAGAGAGAGGGGGGTGGGAGGAGAGGAGAGAGGGATGAGAGGAAGAGGAGACAGAGGTAGACAGAGGAGAGGAGAGAGAGGGGGGTGGGAGGAGAGAGAGAGAGAGAGAGAGGAAGAGGAGACAGAGGGAGGGAGAGGAGAGAGAGGGATGAGAGAGTTAAAGAGCATCAGATCAAGTTAAGCTTCACAGTAATGAAAAACAGGGAGGAGAGATATGGAAGCATATAGCTGACATAATTCAAATGCCAATGCAATATGAGATTGCAATTGCATGTTCCACTTTTGCATGCATTCTTTCAGACAATATTCAAATTCAAATGCAATTCTAATGATTTGCATTTGCATTTTCATGTACCCGATGTGCACATTCGCTGTCAATATTAAAATTATAATGCAAAGCCATTTGACAAAGTCATGCGCTGCTTTGTAGCTGACAAAATTCAAAAGTTCATTCTAATGTGCAAATGACTTTGCAATCCCAAAATAGCATATTCATTTGCCACTTTTGCCTGCGTTATTTGAGTCAATATTCAAATTGTAATGCAATAATGTGATTCGCAATTGCAAAGCCATTTGACAAAGTCATGCGCTGCTTTGTAGCTGACAAAATTCAAACTCTCTATGAATGAATGAATGAATGGTCTTTATTGTCATTGATATAGTACAGGTACCAAACAACGAAATTTGGGAGGGGGGGCTCCCCTGGTGCTAGGAAAAAAACTAAAAACAAGAAGGGAAAAGAGCTGGTTTACATAAATAAAGGCTATGTACACTATCCACTATACTATACTATACAAATAAAACACTGTGCTGTACTCTATGCTATGCTATACCTATTCTAACATTTCCTATCTCTGAACCTTATGTACCCGAGGGTTGTCATATTGCACATAGTGTTATTGCACATTCATTTAAAGTGTCGCAGTTTGCAGGTTTGAAATGTTCACAGTTGTGTTTCAGTGTTGCACTTGATTTCAATCTAGTAGCTGCCATCAAATTGTCTAGATTGTCCAGGGCCTAGAACCTAGGTCTTTGCTGTGTTCAGGGCCTGAATGGCCCTGGGGTAGAAGCTGAGCTTCAGTCTGTTTGTCCTTGCGAACATGGTCCTGAACCGCCTGTCCGATGCAGTTTGGTGATACGCAATTGCATTGACATGTTCTAGGAAACACATCCGCTTTAAAGCTGACAAAATTCAAACTCTCTATGCAATACGCATCCGGGTACTTTGCTCTCCCGTCATGTCCACGCCCCTTTTTGGGTTTAATCCGATAAAATAAGAAAACCGTAGTGCTTTTTAGATATTAGGAGCCCAAATCCGATGGCCAGTTAGGCAAACTATTATATAGTGTCGTTGCCGATCAATGATCGGCGTCGTTAGCAGAGTCGTCTTCATATAGAAGATATGCTTTTAACCGTAAACTCAATGAACCGGGAGTTCACCCGCTGCTGCCTGCAGCACCGCTTGCTGCTGGATGAAACTCCCGTTGACAGCGGGGGGAGAGAATAGTTCTACCGGGGAATTAACTCTGCGCTGTGTCGACCGTGATAGGAGTGTAGTATCGACACCATTCAAATGGTTTTGGATTCCCTGTCCTCTCCCCTATCCGGACACGTTTGAATTGTTATCCTAACCCACGGTAAATCACAGTTATTAACCCGCAAAGGGTGCCTCCGGGCACCGTCTTTGCCCGTGAATAACACCGGCTATGAAGGTGGTACAAACACAATACTCCTTTGCTAACTTCACCATCGGTATACGGTCATTTTGAGCCCTTAACCACCGCGCTGACACACCGAGAAGATATGCTTTTAACCGTAAACTCAATGAACCGGAACAAACATGCACATAACATATCACAAATATTACACACTAGACAAATTCAAAAGCGAAAATGCTATAAAACAAGCTAAGAGACAATGAGGTCCGTGGTGTCAAGTGCAAATAAAGACAACAATATTAAGAAAATAAAAACAACTATAAAAGCAAGCTAAAAGACATGAGGTCAGTGTCTCATCTGGTTCATCAATGGTTCATCTGCGTCATATGCGTATAATGCGGTCAACAAAAATACATCGCTCCCTTCTCTCTCCACTACCGCAATGCAAGGTGCGCAGGTGCTTAAATTACCTTGCAATATCACCCCCCATAACCATATGACTTCTCAATACGGTGATCAAGGCAATAAACAAACAAGTAAACTCACAATAAACCCAGCCTGTTATACTAAATACCCCCTAAATCATATTCATGCCTCCGACAACACCTCAGGCCTTTGGGTGGTTCATCCACATGGATGGAGGCAGACTGAAAGTCTGTAATCCGACTTTGATTGTTTGTGAGAGGAGACCCAGGGGTGCACGTGGTAGGGTGGGGAAGAACCAGGGGGTGTTATGGAGGAAGGGAGGCCGATGATGAGGCACTAAGACCGGACACTATAGGGTAGGCCATAGGCCCTGGAGGTCAGAGCTCCAGAGGAGGGGATACTAGTAGACAGCTAGGCCCAGTGAGGTCACTCCTACTCGGACTGGTAGTGTATCACATAGGCCCTGGAGCTGGACTTAGTCTGTGGAGAGTAGAGTGAGCTCCAGGGGAGAGGAGGGGTGAATGGTAGCCAGCTAGGCCCAGTGAGGGCTCTCCTACTCGGCCTGGTAGTGCAGGACTTGAGGCCCTGGAGCTCATGTGACCTCCAGCATAGGGCCACAGGCCTAGTCAGCACCCATGGAAGGTGTGTTGTCTCTGGGCTGTGTGTCTAGCTGAACACCTCTGGTAGTCCTTGGTACATCTCATGTTGGTACATCTCTTCCACAATGGGAGGTGAGAGTGAAGCTTTTCAGCTTGTACTGAGGCCTATGACTCTGTGGGCCCTATTATGCACTTCATAAGTCTTAAGCAATAAGACGAGGCGGTAGATCTAAACTTAAGACGTGGAGGCGTGGTCAAGGCCACTTTGCTATTATGCGTGCGGTAGTGGGCGCCTAAAACCCGGCGCTAAGCAAAGAAATTAGTCATGGGTGTGTTTTGGGCGTCTTCTCAATCAACCCAATCAGCGTGCCAGGTGCCATTCCCTTTAAGAACCGGCTGCGTTGAGTCATTAGCGCTATGCTATTATGGAAGTCCTGAGAAGGAGGTCAGCGCGCTTCTCTGCAGAAGAAAGTAACAAGCTCGTGCATGATTATTTTCTGAATAAACACGGCAATACCTCCGCTTGTGAGTTGAGAAGTATTACAGAGGGGTCGCTGGAAGACTGCAGGAATGACAGATGTTGATGTCATTATATTACGCACGGCATGCTCGTACTGTATGTGCACAGTATGCGGAGGCAACATACTGTACAGCGCTGGCCTCTCCCTTCTTAAATAAAGCATTTATACTGTGACCGTAATTGACGTCTTGCCGTGGAGCCACGTGCGTGTTCATGTGTGCCCACATGCATGCGCAAACCGCGGAGGCGCGCTCGTGTTTCAAAACGTGCATGAAGTCTAAACTTAAGAACTTTTCAAACCACTTCTTAGCGCTAGGAGCAAAGTCAGATCGCATAATAGCAGGGGCGCCTAGTGCACTTCATTAACATATGAACACTCCCACAATGAGTAATATATGCACGGGAGTATTACGTCTTATGTGTGGGCGCCTATCGACACCTGCATAATAGCAGTAGCGCGTATGAAGCGCATAATAAGGGTGGCGGTAGGTCTTAACCTGGCGGTGCGTCTTAATTAAGACTTAAGACGGCAAGTTAAGAAGTGCATAATAGGGCCCTGTATCTTATGCCCATGATAGTGTCTCTCTGCTGGGCTGTGTGTATACATCAACACCCCTGGTAGTCTGTGTAGCTCAAAGGCCTTAAGGTCAAACTATGTGACCTCCAGCACAGGGGCATGGGCTATGTCAGCAGCCAGGGAATAAGTGTTGTCACTACCATTTTAACCCACAAGGGTGTAGCGTCTATCCATTTATGGAGGCCTCCATGGAAGGAGAGCAGTTCCAAGTCACTTTTTACCCCCATATAGAGTGCCATATGCCCCCAATAAAGTTAGAGTTGATTGAAACACACTTCTCCCTTCACCCAGGACACCTTGTGCATAGTCTACCCACAAATAGAGTGCTTTATCCCACATATTTAATAAAGTTCCATCAACAAGACTGCTCCAGGCTGGGTCAATATGGATGCTTAGGGTCATGGTCCTCTTGCTCACAGCCATACTAGCCTGAATACGCCCGATCTCGTCCGACCTCGGAAGCTAAGCAGGGTTGGTGCTGTAAGCTTTTCGTACCTCTACGTTACAGAGGAGAGGCGCGTGCAGAGGCCGAGGAGAGTGTACTCTTTTCGGATAGACATTTATGCATGCTCTCGGGGTTCGAAACATTACTTCCCGGGGTGCCAGCGGGGTGGTTGATGGCTTAAAATGACCGTATAGCGATGTTGGAGTGAGCCAGCATAGTCTTGTATTTTTACCACCTTCCTAGCCGGTGTTATTATTGGACAAAGACGGTGCCCGGGGCACACTCTTTGCGGGTTAATAACTTCGTTTTAACAGGGCTTCCGGTGAAAATTCAAATGTGTCCGGACAGGGGAGAGGGGCGGGATCGTAAATCACTTTGAGTGGAGTCGATTGGAGACACCCATCGATGTCGACACTGCTCGGGGTGAAGTTAAGCGCTCAAAATGACCGTATACCGATGATGGAGTTATCCAGCATAGTCTTGTGTTTCTACCCCCTTCATAGCCGGTGTTATTAACGGGCAAAGACGGTGCCCGGAGGCACCCTTTGCGGGTTAATAACTGTGGTTTACCGTGGGTTACGGTAAAAATTCAAACGTGTCCCAAGAGGGGAGAGGACAGGGAATCTAGAACCATTTGAATGGTGTCGATACGACACTCTTATCACGGTCGACACAGCGCGGAGCGAATTCCCGGGTAGAAATTGTCTGTCCCCCCGCTGATATCCTCCATGACGTGCTGCTGCTTAGAGCAGCGGGTGAACTCCCGGTTCATTGAGTTTACGGTTAAAAGCATATCTTCTCGGTGTGTCAGCGCGGTGGTTAAGGGCTCAAAATGACCGTATACCGATGGTGAAGTTAGCAAAGGAGTATTGTGTTTGTACCACCTTCATAGCCGGTGTTATTCACGGGCAAAGACGGTGCCCGGAGGCACCCTTTGCGGGTTAATAACTGTGATTTACCGTGGGTTAGGATAACAATTCAAACGTGTCCGGATAGGGGAGAGGACAGGGAATCCAAAACCATTTGAATGGTGTCGATACTACACTCCTATCACGGTCGACACAGCGCGGAGTTAATTCCCCGGTAGAACTATTCTCTCCCCCCGCTGTCAACGGGAGTTTCATCCAGCAGCAAGCGGTGCTGCAGGCAGCAGCGGGTGAACTCCCGGTTCATTGAGTTTACGGTTAAAAGCATATCTTCTATATGAAGAAGACTCTGCTAACGACGCCGATCATTGATCGGCAACAACACTATATAATAGTTTGCCTAACTGGCCATCGGATTTGGGCTCCTAATATCTAAAAAGCACTACGGTTTTCTTATTTTATCGGATTAAACCCAAAAAGGGGCGTGGACATGACGGGGGAGAGCAAAGTACCCGGATGCGTATTGCATAGAGAGTTTGAATTTTGTCAGCTTTAAAGCGGATGCAGTGTTTCCCCTAGGTTTGCTGCCTTGGGAGGGTGGCATGGATCCTCCACCTCCACCCCCCCCCCCCCTGTTGTGAAATGTTAATTTCTCCCCCCCCCCCCACAATTAGTGTAGCAGATTAGTAACAGAACAAGTTATCTCTGTAATATCATAATATCAATTATGTGACTAGAACAAATATGATAATTTATAGACTTTATTGTTGAGCCACAAAGCCATCACTTATTTTTTATTAATTATTTTACTGTTTTGACACTATAACAATCTTGACTTCACTATCTGTCCACTTTCTCACCTGGTTCTTCCTGCTCTTGCTCCCTCACTCTCTGTGTCATCTCCATCCTCCTCTCTCCCTCTTTGCACTGACAATCACACACAAACATATGTGACAGGGTCTGGTTAAAAAGTCTGCAACATCATTTTTCAGTTTACTACCTTTCATTATCTACCTGTCATCTGTCAGTGATGACATGCTGACATGTTTAAATAGCAAAAATGTTTTGCTAATTCAAGATTCATGTTTTTTTATTGCTATGTGTGTCAAACGTTTATTACATCCTATTACAAGTAATGAAGGGGGGTGCTGAGGGTGCTGCACCAGAACCATAGGTTCTCAAGGCTACTTGTGGTCTTGACTACCTGTCCACTTTCTCACCTGGTTCATGCTCTCTCTCTCTTTGGTGTGCTGACTCCATCCTGCTCTCTCTCCTCCTCTCCCTCTCTATCCTCCTCTTTTGCTGTCCACCGAAAGGCAAACATAACAACCAGAATATGTATAATCCATATCTTCCATATCAATTTATAACATCATTCTAATTGTATATTGGGTTGCTGTGGGCAATGCAGTCAGATAATGTCATTTTGACTTGACTCTCTCACCTGAAAAACAATCTATGATGTCCATCTATGGAAAAACAGACATTTCCAATGAGTGAGGGTTTGTTCCAATGCTTCAATCCACTTTTTTATTGTATTTTATTACCATAAAGCCCAATTCTAGCAGAATAAGACATATTGTATTATTACTACTACCATCTATTATTACTAATCACCTCTGAGCTAGCTAGCTAGCTTGCTAGTTCGTTAACACTATTCACACAATGGAACTAGACACTTTCTAGTCACCATGGAACTACAATCAGACACTTTCTAGTTAAGTCACCATAATAACGAACAATTTGAACCAATGTTTTCTGTCAGAAATTCAGAAATTCTATTTGCTACGGTTGCTTACCTCTCACACACACACACACACGCGCACGCGCTAAACAGTTATTCTCCGGGCGAAGCGCGAGACTACTTGCGGACCAACGAGGTGCGTGTATGTAGGCTACTGCAGTGGTTCCCAACCACTGTGCCGCGGCACACTAGTGTGCCGTGAGAGATCATCAGATGTGCCGTGGGAAATTATCAAATTCCACTTACCGTATTGACCCGAATATAAAACGGGGTTTTTCCCCTGGAAAAAAGTCTGAAAAAGTTGCGTCTTATATTCGCACCCTAGACTTTTACACGTCAATATTAATTCACAACAACGTATGTGGAGACACACTCACACACACCCGCGGAGACACACTCACACACACCCGCGGAGAGACACCGCAGAGACACACTCACACACACACCCGCGGAGACACACTCGGACCAGCTCGAAAAAAGTGTCTCAAGTGGTTGGTCAAGTTAACAAACAACAGAGGAGGAGTTACGATGCCAATGTTAAGACCATGGATGAATGAATCAATGAAGCAGAGGCATCAAACAACTGTCGAGGAGCCAAGAAATATGATATTACAGAGTGTAATGTTAGAAGTTGACGAGCCCAAAAAGATCGGCATAAGAATGGTAACAGTCAGAGAAAAGCGTATCGCCGTCCGCAAAGCGGCCTCTTCCAGGTGATTGACAGGAGGGTGTGTGAATATGTGACTGAAAAACCTAACGATTGTATGCCCATACCCCAAGATGATAAAAATAACCTACATTGTTTCGTTCATTCATTAAGACGATTGCCAGACGCATTGCTGACATGTCTGCAGACATCGAAAATTTTGTTTTGGAGAAGATACGTGGCAGTGGGCAGTTTGCTTTGCAACTTGAGTCTTGGCTCAACTCTTGGCCAATGCACGCTTTGTGGATGGAGACACAATCACAGAACATTTCTTTTTTGCAAGACATTGCATAAAAAAACAACAGGGGAGGAAATATTTCAGATCACATCAGAGTATGTCGAACAAGGAGGACTTCAGTGGGACAGCTGCGTAAGTGTCTGCACTGATGGAGATATCTGATGTGTTGAATGCTGTTGTTCGTATGGTAAACTTTGTAAAAACAAGACCTCTGAAAAGCCGCTTATATGCAGCATTATGTGAAGAGACGGGAGCCCAGCATAATACGTTATTGCTCCATACGCCGATGATTGTCCCGCGGAAAAGTGCCGCCCGCGTGTTTGAGTCACGGGAGGAGCTGAACACCGTTTTAACTGATGAGAAGTGTGATGACGCAAAGCTGCTTGCAAGTGACAAATTGTGCGCAAGGCTCGCATACATGGCCAACATACAGGGCCAGGCTTCGCACTGAGTGAGTATAACGACAAGTTCATATAATGTTACGTATATGATAGGCTACTATGTATCATTTTGTAACATTTGGGATGGTGGTGTGCCGTGGGATTTTTTCAAGGTAAGAAATGTGCCGTGGCACAAAAAAGGTTGAAAAACACTGGGCTACTGGACCGGAGTGTGTAACATCATGACTGTAATTGGGCTAGAATGATTTCAGAAAATAATAATAATAATAATGATAATAATAATAATGATTATTCTTTTTTAGGTCGTGCTGAGATGAAATTTAGGGATACTCAAGCACCCCTAAAAAGCGTCTAAAATCGTCCATATTGCCAGATTCGGGTTGGGTGCGTTTAATAAACGCGGGAAGTTAGCCTGCTTGTCAGAGGTTTGGGGTCTACGTCCGTCCATTACTAAAACTATTATTGTTGGCCGTTATTTGCACTTACAGCAGAGACGAATGGCTTGTTTGAGATGAGCACGTCAGAGCGTGTGTGTGGAGGGAGCTGAGCCCCACCCTTCGTGAAACGAGGAGACAAGCGGACAAGCGTGGCAGCAAAACGCACAGAGGAGAAACATTAAATGAGGGTGCACATAAATTAGGCAAATAACACAGAATAAACATATTTCGACCACATAAACATATTTCGGCCATATACAACTGGGAGAAAAATATTATTATTAAAAAATAAAATAAAAAAAATAAAAGCATGAGCCAAATTGACATAGAAAATTTTTCTTGCAGGGGCGGGAGGTCCCGTTGGGGGGGCGGTAGGGGAAACACTGGGATGTGTTTCCTAGAACATGTCAATGCAATTGCGTATCACCGAACTGCATAGAGAGTTTGAATTTTGTCAGCTACAAAGCAGCGCATGACTTTGTCAAATGGCTTTGCAATTGCGAATCACATTATTGCATTACAATTTGAATATTGACTCAAATAACGCAGGCAAAAGTGGCAAATGAATATGCTATTGTGGGATTGCAAAGTCATTTGCACATTAGAATGAACTTTTGAATTTTGTCAGCTACAAAGCAGCGCATGACTTTGTCAAATGGCTTTGCAATTGCGAATCACATTATTGCATTACAATTTGAATATTGACTCAAATAACGCAGGCAAAAGTGGCAAATGAATATGCTATTTTGGGATTGCAAAGTCATTTGCACATTAGAATGAACTTTTGAATTTTGTCAGCTACAAAGCAGCGCATTACTTTGTCAAATGGCTTTGCATTATCATTTTAATATTGACAGCGAATGTGCACATCGGGTACATGAAAATGCAAATGCAAATCATTAGAATTGCATTTAAATTTGAATATTGTCTGAAAGAATGCATGCAAAAGTGGAACATGCAATTGCAATCTCATATTGCATTGGCATTTGAATTATGTCAGCTATATGCTTCCATAGAGAGAGGCTGTGTTCGGAATGGTATACTAACTAGCATACTGCATACTAGCATACTCAATGAGTATAGAATAGAATAGAATAGACTTTATTGTCGTTGTACAGTTGCCTATACAATGAAATTGTAGTGGCTCTTCCGAAGGTGCAAAAAAACACTGCATATATATACTGCATACTACCTACTAAATTCATAATTAAGTTGGTTAAGTATCCGAAAACCAGCCGATCATTATGCATACTGCATACCTCCTCCCAGAATGCATTTCGCCGGGAACGGCGAATTTAAACCTCCATTTTAAACCTCCATTAGCTAAAATATGTAATTTTGGCTTTACAAGTGTTAACATGTCATTTTATGAAGTTTTAATATGTTTTCAGGCGAGAAAGTAACCACATATATTCCCAAAATGTGTCCAGTTTACCAAAATAACCCGTTTATATATCTGATCTGATGATTTTTTGCGTGTTCTGTTCGCTAGCTGCGTTCGTAAATTCGCCCTGGAAATATGATCAGCACTCATGGAATGCCTCTTGTCCAATCAAATTACCTGGTCCCTTTATGACGTTGCACCCAGTGTGCGCTCCGGCGCTCTCAGAGCGATTTTACGAACGCACCCTACGTTTACCTTCACACACTCGACAGAAATATCGTAACATAATTACAACACGTTGTAAAATGATTTGGGGGGCCAATGTCTTAAGTATATCTCAAGTAACTAGCTTACTATATTGTTGTCTTAACAGTTGGTAAAATAACATGATTAAAATAAATATATATGAGCAATAACATATCGTGGGCTGCAGCAAGCACAATAACAACCCAACCTGTCCGTCTGAAGCTACAATACTGGGATCATTCGTGATTGGGCTACAAGCAGTCAAATACTAGGTGAACATGTGTGTAAGACACAAATAAACGTGGATTTCATGCATTTCAAGTGGCATATTTGTAATCATGACGACTAGCCTGGTCTAAGAATGCATTTCACCATGTTAATGTAGTGAAAATACCTACGCTCATCCGTGATCAGACTTAGCTGGGGTGCTGCAGCTGAAGAGTATCAAATAGAGTGCAAGAAAGCAGCATCTGCACACTCAAATGTGCAAAAAACGATGTTTATTGCAAGCTTTCGGTCCCCAGGCTATCAGACAATGTAAACAAAAGCTGTATGAGTTTGACGAGGCTGAAAGCGCACAGGGTTGCCAGATGGGATTGACAATTTACAGCCTAAACTTTCTATAACCTCAAAATCAAGTAGCCCATTCGGCGGTAACCCGCCCCATCTGGCAACCCTGGACGCAACTCTGCAACTCTGGACGCGAAATGCATTTAGGGAAATAGAACGTGAGATAGTGTCCATCAAAACCGACTTCAAATTTCCCGGAAATAACTGCTCGCCTACTACTTGTTTTTAGTTTTTTTTCCTAGCACCAGGGGAGCCCCCCCTCCCAAATTTCGTTGTTTGGTACCTGTACTATATCAATGACAATAAAGACCATTCATTCATAAATTTCTCGCATACTCAAATCTCGCATACTGTACATTCGGAACGTACTACATACTCAAAATCTACGTCATATCTAGTATGAGTAGTATGCTAGTACGCTATTCCGAACACAGCCAGAGACTTCATAAGCCTCTCTTACCCAGAATGCACCGGTACTCACCATCTGCCAAACCTGCATGATGTTGTCCTCGGACACGGAGCAGATTACCCAGGGTTCATTGGGGTTCCACGAGAAGTCCGAGATCTTGGCCGTGTGTCCTCCGTGGATGAACTGGCGGGAGAGGAAAGGTTAAAGGTCAACACGAGGGACACAGGGTGGATGGTAGGGTGTAGGGGTCGTAGGTCAGAGGGGTCGTAGGTCAGAGGGGTTCTACCCACCAGCAGTTCGGGGGGTCCGTCCTCAGCGTCTTCAGCTGACTGCTCCTCTCCGATTTTACTGGAAACACACAAAGGGCCGTTACCATGACTACCATGACTACGTCCAGACCGTTACCATGGCTACGTCCAGACAGTTACCACGGCTACGTCCAGATCGTTACCATGGCTACGTCCAGACCGTTACCATGGCTACGTCCAGACTGTTACCATTAGGGGTGCACCAATACTAGGGCTGGGTTCAAAAAAATCGATTTCCCGATTCTGAATCGATCTAATGAGCGATTATCGATTCATAAATCCCGAGATCGATCTTTCATGTTTTTTTGTTGTTGTTTTTTTTCTGCTTGCAGCTTCAACCCGCAACGAGATCTCGTGGCCAGATCTCGCGCTACAAGAATTTATCATATCTCACGCAACGACCATGCAGGCTTAAAGGCAGATGTCTGGGTGCATTTTGGATGTAAAAATTATGACGATAGAGATGAGCAGGACAAAACGAGATCTCGTTGCGGGTTGAAGCTGCAAGCAGAAGAAAAAAAAAATAATATAATGAAAGATCGATCTCGGGATTTATGAATCGATAATCGCTCATTAGATCGATTCAGAATCGGGAAATCGATTTTTTGAACCCAGCCCTAACCAATACCACATTTTTTCCCCAAGTACGTACATTTGGATACTTGCCGATACTGAGTACCGATAGCAGTACTTAATAACACCATCACAGTTCTGACAATGACTCTGAAAACACGACTTTGAAATTTGAAATTAAATGTGTGTTTTTTTACAGATTATGAAAGTGCAGGTTGTAAGCTTTTTTTGTTTTGTTTGAATCTGAAAATAGTAAAAAGAAGATAAAAATGAAAAAAAAAAAAAAGGTTATTTCACTTCAAACCAAATAGCAGAGAAAATCTCTCTCAATCCAAACAGACGTGTTTGCTACCATCCCGTTGGTGGCTAACTAGCAGCTAAGAAGGAACATGGCTATGAACATGGCTATGATCTAACTGCATGTTTAACACATCACAACACGCTGATAGAACATCAACATGCTAAAAACACATCTAGATGATCACACAGTCCTAGCTTTCTAACAGTCCTAAAACTTAGGACTCTACTGGTCCCTACTGGTCTGTACTGGTCCCTACTGGTCTGTACTGGTCTGTAGTGGTCCCTACTGGTCTGTACTGGGCTCTACTGGTCTGTACTGGGCTCTACTGGTCTGTACTGGTCTGTGCTGGTCTGTAGTGGACCCTACTGGTCTCTACTGGTCTGTACTGGTCTGTACTGGTCTGAACTGGTCCCTACTGTTCTGTACTGGTCTGTACTGGTCTGAACTGGTCTGAACTGGTCTGTAGTGGTCTGTAGTGGTCTGTACTGGTCTGTGCTGGTCTGTAGTGGACCCTACTGGTCTGTACTGGTCTGTAGTGGACCCTACTGGTCCCTACTGGTCTGTACTGGTCCCTACTGGTCTGTGCTGGTCTGTAGTGGACCCTACTGGTCTCTACTGGTCTGTACTGGTCTGTACTGGTCTGTACTGGTCTGTACTGGTCTGTACTGGTCTGTACTGGTCTGTACTGGACCCTACTGGTCTGTAGTGGACCCTACTGGTCTGTACTGGTCTGTGCCGGTCTGTGCCGGTCTGTACTGGTCAGGGTGTCCTCTGGTGTTACCTCAGGTCCCAGACGTTGAGTCTCCGGTCGGTTCCGCTGGAGGCCAGAATGGTCTCGTTGTGCGGGGACCACTGCACCTGCCACAGAGGTCAGTAATGCACTGTCAGTGCAATAAAGTCCAGTTCACCACCTCACACTCACTCAACCATAGAGTCCAGTTCACCACCTCACACTCACTCAACCATAGAGTCCAGTTCACCACCTCACACTCACTCAACCATAGAGTCCAGTTCACCACCTCACACTCACTCAACCATAGAGTCCAGTTCACCACCTCACACTCACTCAACCATAAAGTCCAGTTCACCACCTCACACTCACTCAACCATAGAGTCTAGTTCAACACACCACAACCACACACACACACACACAACCTCACACTCACTCAACCAGGAAGCCCAGTTCTACACCACACAACCACACAACCACACACACACACACACACACACATCACTCACCGCTCTCACTGTAGGACACCAGCAGAACCTGTTCAATGACACTGGGATTCTATGGCGATTGTGTGATGTGTGTGTGTGTGTATTGGAGTGTGTGTGTGTGTGTGTGTGTGTGTGTGTGATGTGTGTGTGTGTGTGTATTAGAGAGTGTGTGTATTAGTGTGATGTGTAGCTCATCTGTGTGTGTGTGGTATTGGTGTAGTGTGGTGTGTGTGTGTGTGTGAGTACTCCTTGTTTATTGAGTATTACCTGGAAGATCTCGTCCTTGTGAGTGTGTGTGTGTGTGTGTGTGTGTGGGTAGTCCTTGTTTACTATATATTGAGTATTACCTGGAAGCTCTCGTCCTTGTGAGTGTGTGTGTGTGTGTGTGTGTGTGTGTATTAGTGTGTGTGTGTGTGTGAGTGTGTGTGTGAGAGTGTGTGTGTGTGTGTGTGTAGTCCTTGGTTACTATATATTGAGTATTACCTGGAAGATCTCGTCCTTGTGAGACTCAAAGGAATGCAGCTTCAGCTTCAGGTTCCTCAGGTCCCACAGCGCCACCGTCTGGTCGCCACGGCAACACCACCACAACAACAACAACAACACAAACAACAAGGTCAGCCGCTGAACTGTCTGACCCCTGCAGCCTCCTCTACTAGGGTTGGGCAGTAATGCAGTAATACGGTATACAGGGTTCCCACACCTTCTGAAACATCACATTCAAGCACCTTTCAAGGACTTTCAATTCCCTCAAATTCAAGGACCCAACACTGCATAGTTTGAGACAGATCGAGATGAGAGTTTATATAATAGGAACTATCCGCTCACAGACAACAATTAAAAAGAGAGGCTTGAATGTAGAGGCCTCCCTTTTAAATCCCACCTCAAAACCTACCTGTTCTCCCATGCCTACAGCCTCCCCTACCCCTACCCATCTCCCCTAACCCTGCCACCCCCCTGATATGCATACAGCCTCCCCTATCCCTAACTGTGTGGTTGAAGACGCTATGAAAGTGATGACAGACTATCTGTAAATAATGTCATTTGTCAAATAAATAACATGTCAAAAAAGACTATTTAGAAGCAATCATAATCGCGCGTCACGTGACAGATTCTCCACAGAAGTGAGATAGCAGGGAGTAGGAGGGTAGAGGGTATAGAGGGGGGGTAGGCGGGTATAGAGGGGTGATAAGGACCTTGTCAGCTGAGCCGGTGGCCAGGATGAACTCGCTGTAGGGGTTGAAGGAGAGGCAGTTGACCTCGGCTGTGTGGGCGTCCACCGAGTGGCTGGGCTTGGACGTGTTGTTGGACCGCGTGTCCCAGCTGATGGGGGGGAGGGGGAGAGAGAGAGAGAGAGTGTTAAGGGTTGAAGAGCAGACATGTGACCTCTGTGGTGTGAGCATCACTGAGTTTGGGAGAGTTCTCTGGGTTCTATAATTGACTGGATAACTGATTGATTGAATAATTGATATGAGAATAGACCTATCACTCAGCCACGCCCCAAAATAGAAATTGTTCAAACATATCGAAGCAAAAGTCACTATAGGCAGAAAACTCTGACAAACAACTCGCTGATATCTGATGGTGAAAAGCTTCTAGACTAAATATTCTTGTCATATTTAAAAAACATGTTTATTACTTGCAGCGGTAAATCAGAAAAGTGCCAACTCCCGCCATTGTAAGTCATTCAGTCACGGTCGGTCAGTCAGTCACTGTCTGAAGAATTTGAGTGAGCGTTGTTTGTATGTCTGAGTTTTCAAAGGGGGCGTGGCTTAGCGATAGGTTAACTGATTGACAGGGTAACTGATTGACAGGGTAACTGATTGACAGGGTAACTGATTGACAGGATAACTGACTGACAGGTTAACTGATTGACAGGATAACTGATTGACAGGGTAACAGTTTGACAGGTTAATTGATTGACAGGGTAACTGATTGACAGGGTAACAGTTTGACAGGGTAACAGTTTGACAGGTTAATTGATTGACAGGATAATTGATCCTCTCACATCATGAGCTTCTGGTCGTCGGCCACGGAGCCGAACAGAGACTCGTGCAGCAGGTGCCAGGAGACGTCCTCCACCACGGCCGTGTGGCCGGTGAAGATGGTCTTAGCGTCTACCACCTTACCCTCCTTAGGCCCCGCCTGGATGTCCCACAGGCAGATGGTCTGGAGAGAGAGAGAGAGAGACACACACACACACACACACACACGGACAGACACACACACGGACAGACACAGACAGACAGACACAGACGCACACACGTCGTTACATTTACATGTTTGGCATTTAACAGACGCCTTTATCCAAAGCGACTTACAACAAATGCATTTGTCTAAGTAAGTGAATCATATCCACAGCAAGAAACAGTAATCTATGCTATTTTTTATTTTATTTATTGGTTTATTTAAAAGGGACAATGGACAGTCATTGACTCTCCCTGAATTAGCTGGGTAGCTACATGACATCAGCAATTTATCCCTGGGCAGGGAAATATGGCCTCAGATGTTAGAAACAATTTAAAACAGAACTACAGGATGTAGTATGACCAGCGGCCATTGGCAGTTACCATGCTAGAAGAAGGAAGAGTTACTTATTACTAGGGCTGGGACGACGCGTCGACGTAGTCGACATAATCGACTACGTAATGTGCGTCGGTGCATAGTCGACTTGCGTAATGTGCGTCGCAAATAAACAACATGGCTGCGACCAGTTACGAGCGACGTGTCATTGATTTTCAACAACGCTTAACTCACGCTTTTATTTTGAAGATGCGAAAACGAAACCGGAAGTCTATAATATCAGAATGTGCCTCTTGTTGTCTTTCAGAGTCAGAGAACAGATACCAAACTGCCGACATGTTTGCTATAATTATATTACTTGGCAGTAGGCAGTCATCACTCAATGCTCGTCTCATTTACAGAACAGCATGGGTTGCTTGCACTGTTTGATCGCGTCATAAAAAATTAACGTCTCACATTGGCGAACATTCACACGGAACACGGAATGGCCGAACTCCGACTGTGCTGTAATGTGGGTGGAGTATGGACTCCGCACATGCGATAGTATGTATACTAGTAAGCCCCGCGGTGACGTAGCGGTCTAAGCACTAGCCACTAGTGCAAGCTGCCCACCGGGGACTGGGATCGAATCCCGGTCTCGCCAGACCCGGATGCGTCCTAACGATTCCCACTGTAGTTGGGCGCGACCACGCCCACACCACGCCAACTTCTGGAATATGTAGGGGTGTTCTCTGTATCTTGTTCTTCACGTAACACGGGGTGCACGATTAGATATAGGTTACCCATCTATGTATGCAACTCGGCGGCGCTGAGTGTGCCGCGGGCCAACGGTCAATGTTCGCCGCGGGCACGGCCGCAAGCGGCCGGGCGCGGCTCTCATTGCCCTGTGGGCCCTGGAACGCGCGCCTATTCTTAGTGTCAGTGATTGTGTTTGTGTTTGCGAAAAAAAAACAAAAAAAAACACCCCTACATATTCAAGAAGTTGCCGTGGTTGCGCCCAACTACGGTGGGAATAGTTAGGACGCGACCCGGATATGGCCGGGGCACACACAGGGAGCGGCATATTGAGCGGCCGCTCCCGAGGGCGGTATAGGACTATTTCCGGACAAGGATCCGTCGCGCAACACCGCCCCCGGGGTGCCGGAATAACGGTGCTGGGCTCGAGGAGCCAGACAGCTAGTCTGCCTGGCGATCTCCTCTGGGGCTGCCGGCCACGGGGTCGTGCGGCGGATCCTACGCAATAGGCAGGGGATAATTGGATGCTAGGTTGGGTTCCAATTGGATACCAAATTGGGTGAAAAAAGGGGATAAAATCTGAAAAACAAATTTAAAGTATGTATACTAGTATACTAGATAGTAGTATAATCATGCGAGCTTTTATCGACCGGAGATCTCCGACACAGTCGTACGTCAATGGCACGGTTAAGGCTTATCCCTCTGAACCTGGCCGATCATTCGGTGCATCCCTACTCTCAAGTATTGTGATTTTCTGTCGTTTTTCTTTTCCCTGTCAGTGTCCCTGTTAGACATGCCATCATTATGAACAGCTAAGATACTGTAACTTGTTGACCTCCTAACTGTCTCTCGCGACGCGCCCGCCCCACACTTTGAGAAACACTGACCTATAATAATAATAATAATAACCAGGAGGCAGGCGGGGGGAGAGAGGAGGGGGGGAGAGAGAGGAGCGTGGGAGGGGGAGAGCAGAGAGAGGGGGAGAATGTTATATTGTTACTGAGATCGTTATTGTTACTGAGAGGTATAGTTACGGTATTCCGGTTAGAATTTCACTCGAATTGCACTAATTAGAGGATTTTATGTTGGTATTTATTTTGGTATTCCTCCTGAAAATGACTTGAACTTGCCTACTGCATTACTTGCACTTTTCCTTTTATTTGAAGTTAACTTTTATATTTTATAATATTATATTTTATGTTGGACTGTAAGAAAGAGAGGATATTTTTTGTTGTGGAATATTGCCCTGCAGTGCAGAAGCCTAATTTATATATTTGTATGTATAAGAATAATCGAATAAATAAATAAATAATTGAATAAAATACTGAAATGTTAATAAGAGAAGTTTTAGAAATTTATTTGGGAAAAATTAAGTGATACATTAATCGAACAGTAAAAAAAAAAAAAGTTAGACTAATCGTTAAATTGGTCGTTAGAGTAATCGACTAACCGAAAAAATAATCGCTAGATTAATCGTTAGAAAAATAGTTGTTAGGGACAGCCCTACTTATTCCATCTCCAGTAGAGAAACAGCACAGTCACTCACGTGGTCGTCTGAGGCACTGAGCAGGTTGCCGCTGAGGTTGGGGTTCCAGGAGAGGCCGTAGCCCTCCTTCTGGTGCCCCCGCAGACGCAGGTCTGGGCTGCACTCCCCACTGGGGTCTGGGGGGGAGACGGCCGTTAGAGGGACAGAATCACCCAAAACTATGCATTTCAAATCACTGAATCACTATTAACTGCATAGTTAACTGACAGTTAACTGACACGTTACACACTACTGCAAATGGTTTCAAGTTTTATTGTTATGTCACATTACACAAGTGGAAGAGAGGCAACAGGCATAATTCAAGATAATAAATAAAGTGACAATAGTGCAGGACATAAGTGACAAATAAGACAGGATACAATTAGCAGTATCCAGACAATTTGCTGACAAATATAATTCTGTTTGATTGATTGATTCAGCACCAAAACCTCCTAGAACAACACTTAAGAGACTCAAACTCCAGCCTAGGGTTTGGGCCGTGTCTCACCTGGTTTGGAGGGGTGTTTGGTGTAGTCGAAGACCAGCACGTCGGAGGTGGGGGTCTTGGTGGCGATGATGCAGGGGTTCTGGGGCATGTAGCGCGCCCGGTTCACCTCGCCCTCGTGGTTGATCTTTATCTCGATCTCGATCTTCCCGCTGACGGAACCGAAACCTCCGAACTCTGGGAGGAGAGAACACCAGCGGGCCATCAGGTGGAGAGATAAGACTGTACGGGTGTTTAAGTGTCGACAGTTTAAGTGTAGTATGGGTGTTTAAGTGGAGACTGTATGGGTGTTTAAGTGGAGACTGTATGGGTGTTTAAGTGGAGACTGTATGGGTGTTTAAGTGTAGACAGTTTAAGTGTAGACAGTTTAAGTGGAGACTGTATGGGTGTTTAAGTGGAGACTGTATGGGTGTTTAGGTGGAGACTGTATGGGTGTTTAAGTGGAGACAGTTTAAGTGTCGACTGTATGGGTGTTTAAGTGGAGACTGTATGGGTGTTTAAGTGGAGACTGTATGGGTGTTTAAGTGGAGACAGTATGGGTGTTTAAGTGGAGACTGTATTGGTGTTTAAGTGGAGACTGTATGGGTGTTTAGGTGGAGACAGTTTAAGTGGAGACAGTTTAAGTGTAGTATGGGTGTTTAGGTTGTAGGGCTCTGAGCTCTCTCAGGTCAGCAGCAGTCAGCACAGCTCTCTCAGACCTGACCTCCCCAGTCTGACCCCCCCAGGTCAGGACCCCCCCCAGGCCAGGACACCCCCGTCAACGTACCTGCTGAAAAAAAGAAACGACAAACATGTCAGCGTCTACAGGCAATAAGAGAGGGAGGCATTTCACATCTGAGTCATGGGCTGAGTTCCCATCCTCCCCCATCCTCATCCCCATCCTCCCCCATCCTCTCCCGTCTTCCTCCCCCCCGTGGGGCAGGGTGGGGGAGGACAGGGGGAGAATGGGCCGTGTCCTCTAGCCTCTCACCTCCTTTCTCGCTGTCGTAGTGCGAGGCGTCAAACTGGGCGTCGTCGTTGGGCACCTGGACGCTGGCGATGACCAGGTGGTTCTGTTCGTCTGAGGTGTGCGTCCCCAGAACCAGCCTGTGGACCGCATAGTCCTTCCCCTCGGGCCTGGGCCAGAACCACAACACAACACTGTCACTACAGGAGCTCACCGTGGTACTGCCTCAATGGTACTCAGTACAAATACTACCGTAGTACCTTTGCACACCTCCTTCTGATGGAGCCTCTATTCATACATCTGCATCCACCATACTGTACAACATAGCTACCTTAACTGTACACATCTACCTTAACTGTACACATCTACCTTAACTGTACACATCTACCTTAACTGTACATATCTACCTTAACTGTACATAGCTACCTTAACTGTACATAGCTACCTTAACTGTACATATCTACCTTAACTGTACACATCTACCTTAACAGTACACATCTACCTTAACTGTACACATCTACCTTAACAGTACATAACACCCTGCTAGAGACACCGTCTAGACTGACAGGTTGGATGCAGCAAAGGAGCTGACTGTTATAATGTTCTGTAATAATGTTTATTATGTTATCAGATGTTGGGGGGTAGAGATATGCCTATAATAATAATAAATACTTTATGACTATTTACTACAGTGACAATGTTAGTGATGAAGATCATAATAATAATAATAACAATAAATGTTATTGTTTACATGATAGTGGTTATGATAGTAACTTAATGATGGTGATGAAAATGATGGTAACTGAGGCCCTGTCCACACCTATACGTTTTTTTGATAAACGTGGATTTTTATATTCGTTTTGGGGGGTTCGTCCAGACGCAAACGAGTTTTTGCCCTCTGAAAACGAAGATGTTTAAAAACGCCTGCCAGAGTGAAGATGTTTAAAAACGCTGTATGTTCGCCGTATATTTCCGACGTGTGGACGAGATAGACAGAGCTTTTTGTATTCGTCACGTCATCATGCGCGTAGATTTCTATGATCATGCGCACTGCAGCTGTTTGCTGTTCCCTCCAACGTCATATCCTAGCACCAGTAACTACTATGTTTACAACAGGCAACGGTGTTCGAGGCTACACAAGCGAGGAAAATGGATGTGAACAAAGTGCTTCTAGTTCTTTCACTGTTAACTGGACTTTTAACCTGTTTACAGATAAATGCACAGTTAATGATCGAGAACATTGAGAGACAGAGGCGTCTGATTGGCCAGCGGGGCTATGGGGTTAAAATTATATCGCCGACTACTGGTGTGGAATGCTCAATGACAGCGTTTATATTGCGTTCATGCGTATGCATGTGGACACAGACATTGTTTATAAACATGCTGGTGTGGACGGTAATATTTTTATATACGAAAAACGTTTATCAAAAAAACGTATAGGTGTGGACAGGGCCTAAATGGTGTTAGTGATGATGATAACAATGATGGTGATGATGATAACAAGTGTTAATTGATCACTGAATGATGATGAAGATGGTGACGAAGATAAGGGAGATGATAATTGGATGATGATGATGATAACAATGATGATGATAACAATGATGATGATAGTAACTTACTGATGCTAATTGATCATTAAATTATGAAGATGATGAAGAAGATAAAGGAGATAGTAATTTAATGGTGTTGTTGATGGTAATTGAGTGATGAAGACGATGGTAACAATGACAATGACGACAACTTAAGTGTTAATTGATAATTGAATGATGATGAAGAAGATGATGATGAAGATAACAGAGATGGTAACTTAATGGTGTTGGTGATGATAAGTGAATGATGAAGATGAAGATAACAGAAATGGCAATTGAATGACGAAGGTGAAGATAAGGGAGATGGTAATGGAGTGGTGTTGGTGATGGTGATTGAACGATGAAGATGATGAAGACGGTAATTGAGTGATGATGGTGGTGGTCAGTACCTGTTGACGTCGGGCAGCCACTGCACGGTGAGGCTGGGCCACTCCAGCGCGTGCGTCATGACCAGGTCGTACAGGAACGGCGTGTTCTTCTTCCAGATCTTATACTCCTCGTTGATCACCCTCTCCTCCACCGCGTCGTCATACACTGCAACACACACACACACGCGCGCACACACACACACACACACACACACACACACACACACACACACACACACACACACACACGTTAGCGGACCTGCGGTGTCCACAGCACTCCCATACAGCCCCAAGGCTGATAACCCAGCCGTGCATGGCTGCTATCCTCACACAGTATGATGGCTTCTAGCATATATAAGGCTCAATCTCAAGCTACGTCTTAGCTTAGCACCATTGCATTGGGACTGAACTGAATAATTGGCGCCATGTTTCTGGGCCGTACACCCCTCGGACCCTCCCGCCCGGCCTCCGTAGGACCGGTTAGCACAGCGAGGCTAGCGGGCTACATCACCAGACATACAGACGCGCTGGCTAGGCTAGGCTAGGCTAGGCTAACCCGACAAAGCCATTAAAAGTCGTTCCTACCTTCTTTATCCGCCATGTCCGGGCTGCAGGTGGAGGTGTTTAACACCCTAACCTAACACACTATCTATGTTACTGTCTATCACCCTGCTGGGTCAGAAGTGCAGCTGGGTTTGTTGTCCTCCTCCGTTCCCTCTCTCTTTCTCTGCTCCCTCTTTCTTTCCTGCGCGCATATCCAGTAGGGCAGCACTGCGCATGCGCCGTAGTGATGTTACGCTCGACGCAGTGGTCACGACACGGCGTCGATCTTCCGACGCAATGTTACGTCGATACAAATGTATCAGTAGATAGAGTAATAGATACAAATGTATCAGTAGATAGAGTAATAGATACAAATGTATCAGTAGATGGAGTAATAGATACACATGTATCAGTAGATAGAGTAATATATACAAATGTATCAGTGGATAGAGTAATAGATACAAATGTATCAGTAGATAGAGTAATAGATACAAATGTATCAGTAGATAGAGTAATAGATACAAATGTATCAGTAGATAGAGTAATAGATACAAATGTATCAGTGGATAGAGTAATAGATACAAATGTATCAGTAGATAGAGTAATAGATACAAATGTATCAGTAGATAGAGTAATAGATACAAATGTATCAGTAGATAGAGTAATAGATACAAATGTATCAGATAGAGTAATAGATACAAATGTATCAGTAGATAGAGTAATAGATACAAATGTATCAGTAGATAGAGTAATAGATACAAATGTATCAGTAGATAGAGTAATAGATACAAATGTATCAGATAGAGTAATAGATACAAATGTATCAGTAGATAGAGTAATAGATACAAATGTATCAGTAGATAGAGTAATAGATACATGTATCAGTAGATAGAGTAATAGATACAAATGTATCAGTAGATAGAGTAATAGATACAAATGTATACTATATATATATATCTATTACTCTAGTGTTCCAAGTTTGGTACTGCATAAAATGACGTTGAACTCACTCTTATTCACTCATATTCACTCATATTCACTCATATTCACTCATATTCACTCTTATTCACTCATATTCACTCATATTCGAGGGTTGTAGTCAGAGTGGAGACATACGGACGCTAGACAGAATACATTTATTGACAGAGACAGAGACAGAGATAGAAATAGACAGGAGATTGGTAGATATTGATAGATAGACATAGAACATACAGAGATAGTCATAGATTCATAATTGCAACACATAGGCTAGCCAGATAGATATACATTTAAAAAAAAACGTTGCCTGTTCATGTACACAAGCAATAAATATGTTATTGTTCACATAAGCACAAGTCTGTCCAGTTCCCACAATATAGCCTTGTTTTGCACTCTTTCCCTGTTCCACGAGCACGTCCCAACACTGTTGGCCCTGTTATGACATGTTGACCATTTATATCTGCTCCAATTGCATGTCAAGGGGATAGTGGAGTGAATAGTGGATTGGACTGGTGATCGGAAGGTTGTGAGTTCAAATCCTGCCTGAAACACCACCACTAGTGTGCCCTTGAGTACTACAATTACTCCAGGGGGAATTCTATTCTATTCATATCAGAAATGGACACAACAGTTGCATTTATTTATTTACTCATATATGTATTTATTTATTATACTCTACTAGACACACCAACATTTAAGACCACATATATGGCCACATCCACAGTTTGTCACAGCACCTTTATTGAACAGGACATCACAGAACACAGAACTACCCACTGTACATACTTTGTGTTTTGTCCCCCGCCCCCACCTGTGGTGTATGTCCCCACCTGTCCTACCCGCTGTACATACCTTATGTTTTGTTGTATTGTTCTTCCCATGATGGATGTATGTTTATCTTGTAGATAGTAATAGTTATTTGTCTGTATTATCTTGTAGATAGTACTAGTTTTTTTGTCTGTCTTACATGTAACGATGAATTGAGAATCAAGGACCCCAATTGAAATAAGCCAGTGGCTTTCTTGGGTTTTTATCCTGTTAGTTGACCTTGTATGTAATATGTACTTTCATGTACCTACTTCTGCAAATCTTCTAATAAAGTTTTCAATCAATCAAAACGGTGGGCTTATTGTATTTTGACTTGTGAATCAGTCGATACAGCCGCCATACCACAACCTGACCAGCAGATGGCAGTATAGAGCTGCTGTACCATGACCTGACCAGCAGATGTCAGTATGGAGCTGCTGTATCGACTGCATCGATAGATCGACACTTTTACCGCCGCGCCAACAACAACGCAGGCCGGGTTCCAAACCGTCGCCTAGCGCCTTACTGCTCCGCTCCTAGCCCCCTAGTCCAAGTTAGGACAGAGTAATAGTTCACCATATGATAACTTATTGAGGGGCTTTCTCAATGGTTGACACCTGAGTGATGTACAGTATACTGGGGCTGACTAATAAGATTGCTGTCAAATAGTTTCAGATATAAAAAGAAGTGGGTCGAGTTGAGGGGCTACCCTCAGAGTTGGAACGACCCCCGCCCTCCGCGGTCTCAGATATCTCCTTCATCCTGTTTGATCATGTTGTGATAGTATGTTACTTTTTAAGAAACAGCACTACTAAAAATAAGGATATAATTATACTAAAATAAGGTTACACGTCAGCTTTATAAGCAAATATACATGTATATATATATAGTTTTTATGAAAAACGACTAGAAACATGTTCAACTTTGACCTCTGAGTATTGAATGGGGATGTCTAAGATGGCGGCGCCCATGACGGTGCCTTCCGTGATGCCGGGGAGGTGTGTACATACAGGCATATTTACACCAGTAACACATGTGATATTATTATGCAGCCATGTGATGAAACATGAAGGGGGTTCGGACGGTTCATTGATGTAGTTAGTAGCCATATCACGATTCTACCATCTGTGTGTGTGTTGCTTGGTGCGTGACAGCAGAGACAGTCATCCCAGAGAAGCGCGTTGCAAAGATGCAATAACAAGCTGAGACAGCCAACATACGACACCGGTTGACTTATAAATAAAGGTATATATATTTGTTGTCCCCCACAGCCGGAAACAACGTAGGACGTCTTTGAAGAAGAAAGAAAGAAGGAAACGCAAACGTCAAGCCCTCGCCAGAGCCAGAGAGCCAGGTAGCTGCCTGGTCACATGACGTCACCCCTGTCTGGTTATGTTGTGTGTGTGTTGATCATTCATGACGTCACCCCTGCTGGTTATGTTGTGTGTGTTGATCATTCATGACGTCACCCCTGCTGGTTATGTTGTGTGTGTTGATCATTCATGACGTCACCCCTGCTGGTTGTGTGTGTGTTGATCATTCATGACGTCACCCTGCTGGTTCTGTTGTGTGTGTGTTGATCATTCATCAGCATTCAGACTGTTCATTAATTCTGAATTATTAATCGACTATTAATGTCTAGATCTCCCTGAAGGTGCAGGAGATGGAGAGGACCAGGCACAGGAGGCGGAGGAGGAAGATGATGATGAGGAAGAGAGAAAGGCTGAGGAAGAAAGGTAGCAAGTACAACATGTCAAACATTTCTAAGTGGGAAAGGAATTTTTCAAAAAGGCCATGATCACTATTTGGCAGGGTTACGCTGTATACATGTGTTTCTGATGTGTCGCAGGATGCGGCAGCACGCGGAGTGGCTGGAGAGAGAGAGGCTCGCCCAGGAGCAGTTCCAGGTGACGCGGGAGAGGGAGGAGTCAGCGAGGATGAGGAAGGAGGAGGAGGAGGTACGGGGTCAGGGGTCATCCAGCTGGAGGAGGACAGCTATGGAGCTAGTTAGCCGTTCTCCTCTCGTGACTGTTGGTTTTGTAGTACGTGTGGTCGTCTGTGGCACAGTTGGTGCTAGCATGGCGCTAACAACCCTTAGGTTGTGGGTTCGATTCCTGCTGGGACCATAAATACTGAGAAATGTATATGTTACGGTACATGTGGGAATACGGTACATGTGGGAAAACTAGGGTTAGGGTTTGGTGCTACGTCGACTTGGTACATGCTGGCATGTCTAACCCTAACCTTAACCCCCTAGCACCTAACCCTACCCCTACCCCTAACCCTAGCACCTAACCCCTAACCCTAGTTTTCCCACATGTACCGTAACATATACACTCACTGCATTTGGATAAAAGCGTCAGCTAAATGGCATATAAGGTAGTACACACTCTGTAGTACACACTCTGTAGTACACACTCTGTAGTACACACTCTGCCATTGTGATGCAGCGGTGGAAGTGAGAACGGCTAAGATGTCATTATTTTTGTTCGATGAACAAAGTCCTTCTGAGTTCCAAGAGTTTATAATCAGTTGATATTGTATTACATTGTATTACAGTCAATATGAGTGGAATGGATGTCTGTAATCTGTCTCTCTGTGTCTGTAATCTGTCTCTGTGTCTGTAATCTGTCTGTGTGTGTCTGTAATCTGTCTGTGTGTGTCTGTAATCTGTCTCTGTGTGTGTCTGTAATCTGTCTCTGTGTGTGTCTGTAATCTGTCTCTGTGTGTCTGTAATCTGTCTCTGTGTGTCTGCGTGTAATCTGTCTGTGTGTCTAATCTGTCTCTCTGTCTGTGTGTCTGTAATCTGTCTGTAATCTGTCTGTCCGTCTGCAGAGGAGAATAAAGGAGGAATGGGAGGAACAGCAGAGGAGAGAAGAGGAACAGAAGGAGCTGAAGCAGCAGGAGAAGAGAGAGAGAGAGGTGAAGCGTGCGCCAGGAGGATAGAGAGAGAGAGAGAGAAAGAAAGACATGGGCGACATATCCTCTTCCTCTCCGACAGAGACGGCCTCACCACACGGCCTCTCTGGTCCAGGGTTCACATGGCAACAAAGCGGCCATTTGGAATTTCAACTGTCAAAGTTTTGTTTAGACGTTTGGGATTGGGTTAGTTACACAATGAACTACAGAACTTTAGAGATGTTACAGGTTTGCTATCAGGTACTGTGTGTTTCCTGTTGAGGTAGTGTTTTTACCTCAAACATTCCCCCTCATGCTGCTCCTTAACTAAGATAACACTAAGACTGACAGAGCTGCTCCCCTCAGCTGCCACAGGACCAACACGTATCTTTTGTCACCTGCACTCAGGATATTGGGTTGTTCTTATTCTGGATATTAGTTAGATATTAGCTAGATATTTATTATTCTGCTACATTCAACTGAACATGCTACATTCAACTGAACACACTACATTCAACTGAACACGCTACATTCAACTGAACACGCTACATTCAACTGAACACGCTACAGAGATGCTGTTACGTCCTCGTAGCGACATAGTTATCGTTATCGTCGTGGTAACAGACCTGGAGAACACAGAGAACACACAACAACACAGAGCATCGCAACGTATCAGCGTTTTATCAGTGGCGCACACTCGGAAGTGTGCACGCTCCGTAGTACACACTCCCTAGTGTGCTGCGGTGTTGTCATGTGTCTGTCTACACTGCTGTGTGTCTCACCTGGTGGACAGCCTCTTTAACACGGTGACAGATATCTCCCTCAGTCACAGATATCTCCTCAGCTCCATGCAGCCTCTCACCAGAACATCCTGTGTTTGACCTTGTAGGAGGCCATCCAGAAGCTGCTGGATCAGGCAGAGAGTCAGGTAGGACACCCAACATCACCCTCAGGCTCGCTGTCTCTCTGTTGTGTTGTGTTGGCTAGGTTAGATACCACATAAAACCACTTGGAACACTCTAGGTGGTGAGTGTTCCGGAATGCTTTGCCAGTTGGTGGGTTAATCAGCAGGTAGAAGGTACGTGTTCAACCCTGACCCCTGTGTTCCAGCTGGAGAACGGGGCTCCCTGCCGGAACCCAGAGCCCCCAGGGGATTATGGGTCGGAGAAGGACCGCGCCAACTGTCCCTTCTTCCTCAAGACCGGGGCGTGCCGCTTCGGAGACAGGTAGGAGGACAGGGGAGGCTGGGGGAGGTAGACATGGGAGGACAGGGGAGGCTGGGGGAAGTAGACATGGGAGGACAGGGGAGGTAGACATGGGAGGACAGGGGAGGCTGGTGGAGGTAGACATGGGAGGACAGGGGAGGCTGGGGGAGGTAGACATGGGAGGACAGGGGAGGCTGGTGGAGGTAGACATGGGAGGACAGGGGAGGCTGGGGGAGGTAGACATGGGAGCAGTGTTTCCTCCAGGATTTTTCCCATTGGTGGCGGGGTGGTCATCTTTCGCGCGCGCAGCGTCGCGACAGGGGAGGCTGGGGGAGGTAAACATGGGAGGACAGGGGAGGCTGGGGGAGGTAGACATGGGAGGACAGGGGAGGCTGGGGGAGGTAGACATGGGAGGACAGGGGAGGCTGGGGGAGGTAGACATGGGAGGACAGGGGAGGCAGGGGGAGGTAGACATGGGAGGACAGGGGAGGCTGGGGGAGGTAGACATGGGAGGACAGGGGAGGCTGGGGGAGGTAGACATGGGAGGACAGGGGAGGCTGGTGGAGGTAGACATGGGAGGACAGGGGAGGCTGGGGGAGGTAGACATGGGAGGACAGGGGAGGCTGGTGGAGGTAGACATGGGAGGACAGGGGAGGCTGGTGGAGGTAGACATGGGAGGACAGGGGAGGCTGGGGGAGGCTGGTGGAGGTAGACATGGGAGGACAGGGGAGGCTGCTGGTGGGGGTAGACATGGGAGGACAGGGGAGGCTGGTGGAGGTAGACATGGGAGGACAGGGGAGGCTGGTGGAGGTAGACATGGGAGGACAGGGGAGGCTGGTGGAGGTAGACATGGGAGGACAGGGGAGGCTGGGGGAGGTAGACATGGGAGGACAGGGGTGGCTGGTGGAGGTAGACATGGGAGGACAGGGGAGGCTGGTGGAGGTAGACATGGGAGGACAGGGGGAGGCTGGGGGAGGTAGACATGGGAGGACAGGGGAGGCTGGGGGAGGTAGACATGGGAGGCTGGGGGAGGTAGATATGGGAGGACAGGGGAGGCTGGGGGAGGTAGACATGGGAGGACAGGGGAGGCTGGTGGAGGTAGACATGGGAGGACAGGGGAGGTAGACAGGGGAGGCTGGGGGAGGTAAACATGGGAGGACTGGGGAGGCTGGGGGAGGTAGACATGGGAGGACAGGGGAGGCTGGGGGAGGTAGACATGGGAGGACAGGGGAGGCTGGTGGAGGTAGACATGGGAGGACAGGGGAGGCTGGGGGAGGTAGACATGGGAGGACAGGGGAGGCTGGGGGAGGTAGACATGGGAGGACAGGGGAGGCTGGTGGAGGTAGACAGGGGAGGACAGGGGAGGCTGGGGGAGGTAGACATGGGAGGACAGGGGAGGCTGGGGGAGGAGGACATGGGAGGACAGGGGAGGCTGGGGGAGGTAGACATGGGAGGACAGGGGAGGCTGGGGGAGGTAGACATGGGAGGACAGGGGAGGTAGACAGGGGAGGCTGGTGGAGGTAGACATGGGAGGACAGGGGAGGCTGGTGGAGGTAGACATGGGAGGACAGGGGAGGCTAGTGGAGGTAGACATGGGAGGACAGGGGAGGCTGGGGGAGGTAGACATGGGAGGACAGGGGATAGTTAATAGATAGTTAACAGATTAGTTAATAGATTTAATTAATTAATTAACCTGATGGACTGACGTGACGGTGGTAACCTGCTCATCTGTTCCTCTCCTGCCTCCTGATTGGTCACCTGTTCCTCTCCTGCCCCCTGATTGGTCACCTGTTCCTCTCCTGCCTCCTGATTGGCCAGGTGCTCCCGTAAACACGCCCACCCGGGCTCCAGCCCCACCCTGATGATCCGGGGGATGTTCAACACCTTCGGCATGGAGCAGAGTCGCCGTGACGACTACGACACGGACTCGGGGCTGGAGTACAGCGAGGAGGAGGTGACACAGCAGTTCCTGGACTTCTACCAGGACGTCCTGCCGGAGTTCAGGAGCGCCGGGAGGGTGCTGCAGTTCAAGGTGATGATGTCATGATGATGTCATGATGATGTCAGAGTGGTATAATGAAAGGATGGGAGAACTCACTGAGAAGTGATAATTAAACTCTCTCTCCTTCTGTCTCTCTCCTTCTGTCTCTCTGTCTCTCTATCTGTCTCTCTGTCTCTGTCTCTCTCTCTCTCTCTTTCTCTGTCTCTTTCCTTCTGTCTCTCTGTCTCTCTCTATCTGTCTCTCTATCTCTATCTCTCTCTCTGTCTCTGTCTCTGTCTGTCTCTCTCTCTCTCTCTCCTTCTCTCTCTCTCTCTCTCTTTCAGGTCAGCTGCAACTATGAGCCACACTTGAGAGGAAATGTTTACGTCCAGTTCGATACGTGAGTACCGGTACATTCTTCCTCATCATCACATCACCACTTCTCTGGGTAGAAGACCTGACTGACTGTGAAGAATGATATTGTCCATTATGAATCATAAAGTGTGTGTGTGTGTGTGTGTGTGTGTGTGTGTGTGTGTGTAGGGAGGAGGCGTGCAGGGAGGCGCTGGTGATGTTCAACGGGAGGTGGTACGCTGGGCGGCAGCTGCAGTGTGAGCTCTCCCCTGTGACCCGCTGGAAGACCGCCATCTGTGGTGAGACACACACACGCACACGCACACGCACACGCACACGCACACGCACACTGCAGACAGGATTCTGGTCTGAATGACATTTCAGCATGGCATTTTCTGCATTTACCAGACACCTTTATCCAAAGGTACTTACAACAAATACATTTGTCTATGTAAGTGAATCATATATCCTAAATATCACTGTAAGAAAAAGTTATCTATGACCCAATCCCAATACACCCAATGGTACGGAGGGGTAGGGCGAAGTGGCAGGGCTACATGTTGTCTATTGACTGTATAGCCCAATATTAATCTATACCATATAACATGTTAAGGCTGGAGACTCACCCCTGAGTGTTCCCACAACCTCTCTGCTACACTGTGTGTTCTAGAAGTCTGGCCAAGGTTGTCACTATCAACATGATTAAATGATGTATTCTGACCTGGGTTGTTGTTGTTGACGATGTTGATGTTGATGTTGTTGTTGTTGTTGACGTTGTTGTTGTTGTCGTCCCCAGGGCTGTTTGACAGACAGAGGTGTCCCAAAGGAAAACACTGCAACTTCCTGCACGTCTACCGTAACCCCGGCAACGAGTTCTGGGAGGCGGACCGCGACCAGCACATGTCACCTGACCGGGGAGGGGGCGGGGCCACGGGCCGCCGCTCCGATCGCTCCTGGAGGCAGCCTGATTGGTCACAGCGGTCCCAGAGCCGCAGGGAGGGGCGGAGCCATCGCAGCAGGAGCAGGGAGAGGAGGAGGAGCAGGAGCAGAGAGAGGGAGGGCAGGGAGAGGAGGAGGAGTAGGGAGAGGGAGGGCAGGGAGGGGAGGGTGTCTCAGGAACCTTGGAGTAGGAGGAGCAGTGTGGTGAGTGACAGGTCAGCGTGGAGTCAGCGTAACCGTGGGAGACAGAGAGACAGGAGCTGGAGCAGGGAGGGGGAGGGGGGGAAGGAGAGGGACAGGAGGAGTAGAGAGAGGGAGGGAGGGAAGGAGGGAGGGAAGGAGAGGGACAGGAGGAGCAGAGAGAGAGACAGGAGGAGCAGAGAGAGAGACAGGAGTAGAGAGAGAGACAGGAGCAGAGAGAAAGACAGGAGTAGAGAGAGAGACAGAAAGAGGGTGAGAGGAGAGGGGGAGGAGGCAGACGAGGCAGACGAGAGGGAGAAGAGTAAAGAGGGGGAGAGAGACGGGAGCGGAGAGAGAGAAGAGAAGAAAGAGAAGGAGAAGGAGAGGAAAGGCTCCTCCACGCCTCTAGAGGGCGCCACCCCACCCCAGAAACACGCCAAGAAGAACAAGAAGAAGAAGAAGAAGAAAGGCAAGAAGAAGAAACACCACAAGAGGGGGCGGAGCCTGTCTGAGGGAGGGGGGAGGAGTTCGTCTGAGTCAGGACCTGAGTCGCCCAATCACAACCTCTCTCCAGCCACCAGGCCTGTGGAGGAGGAACATGAGTTCGACGCTGTCTCTACAGACACACGGCTACAGACACAGCTAGCCTCAGACACACAGCTAGCCACAGACACACAGCTAGCCTCAGACACACAGCTAACCACAGACACACAGCTAACCACAGACACAGAGCTAGCCACAGACACAGAGCTAGCCTCAGACACGCAGCTACTGACACATCTAGCCACAGACACACAGGCACAGCTAGTGACACCACTATCCTTAGACACACAGACAGAGGCACAGACAGACACAGACACACAGCTACCCACAGACACACAGCTACTGACACATCTAGCCACAGACACACTGCTAGACACACAGGCAGAGGCACAGACAGACACAACTACAGACCCAGCTACCCACAGAGTTACAGACATAGACCCTGCTACCCCGACAGACAGCTAGCCACAGACACAGCTAACCACTAAAAGACAGCTAACCAGAGACACACAGACACACAGCTAGCCACAGACACACAGCCACTGACACAGCTAACCACAGACAGATACAGATAACCACAGGCGGGCAGACACCGATAACCACAGACACACAGCTAGCCACAGACACAAAGGCAGAGACACAACTAACCGGACACAGTTACAGACATAGACCCTGCTAACCACAGACAGTTAGCCACGGAGAACAGACACAGCTACCCAGAGACATCAACACAGACCTGCATCCTGGTTCACCAGACAGTGACCCCTGACCCCGCCAGTGGAGGTGACCAGCGTGGTTCTGCCTCAGAACCCCTTTATGATGTCACGTCCTGTTTTTAAGTTCATTTTTTTACCTTCCTGTTTTCAAACATGTGACAATGTGTACATAGTACATACATACATTTATGTAAATAAAAATGTTTTCTTAATACATTGTGTGTGTGAGTGTGTCATTGTCCATGTGCAGTACAGTCACCACCAACACAAAGAACAGACATGTCTCCCAGGTAGTTTATCATTGAGACATTTATTAGCCACAGACACACAGCTAGCCTCAGACACACACCTACTGACAGCTAGCCACAGGCACACCTACAGACACAGTTAACCACAGACACACAGCTAACCACAGGCACACAAGCACAGCTACCCACAGACACAGTTAACCACAGGCACAGCTACAGACAGACACAACTACAGACCCAACAGAGTTACAGACATAGACCCTGCTACCCCGACAGACATGAAATGTTTTCTTAATACATCGTGTGTGTGTAATTTTCCATGTACAGTCACCACCAACACAAAGGTAGTTTATCATAGAGACATTTATTGTTATGATGTGCAGAGTTTGGTAGAACCGGAGAAGCGACAGATGCAGAACATGTTGGCAGTGTAGGATACAAAAGTCTTGAATACTACGTTGACTCTAGCCTGCTACGGGTGGACTGCATGACACTTACAGTAGGGTAGCTTATAAGCAGCATATAACACGTTAGGAGTGCTTATAACCATGTCACAGTGACCAAGCAGGGCAGCGTGGGAGCCACGTCATATGAGAGGCAGAGCGGAGGCGCGATGGTGAGCTGGGGGGTGTTCCATCAACCTCGCAGAAGGAGAATCTAGGCTTATTTTCGATAAGTCTCGCGAGACTTAGTCAAAATAAGCCTAGATTTTCCTTTAGCGACGTTGATGGACTACCCCCCCCTGGTTTCAGTGCTTTTTGAATTTCTTTTAGTTTTTTTACACAACTCAAGACAGCAGGGGAGGCCGGTGGGGGTAGAAGTTGGAGGACGACAGCCTCCGATTTCCGGCCTCCACCAGCCTCCCCGTGGTGTTCGTTGTGGTGAAATGTTATATTAAAGAAGCATGCACCCTTAATCATGACCTATTTATAAGTTTGTTTGAAAGGACAGACACCTTAAACACATGCTGAGGTGTTTCATAAACAAGGGTTGTTTAATAAACGAGGGGGGTCAGGTGGTTGTTTAATAAACGGGGGGGGGGGGTCAGGTGGTTGTTTAATAAACGAGGGGGGGGTCAGGTGGTTGTTTAATAAACGAGGGGGGGGTCAGGTGGTTGTTTAATAAACGAGGGGGGGTCAGGTGGTTGTTTAATAAACGGGGGGGGGTCAGGTGGTTGTTTAATAAACGAGGGGGGGTCAGGTGGTTGTTTAATAAACGGGGGGGGGGTCAGGTGGTTGTTTAATAAACGAGGGGGGGGTCAGGTGGTTGTTTAATAAACGGGGGGGGGGGTCAGGTGGTTGTTTAATAAACGGGGGGGGGTCAGGTGGTTGTTTAATAAACGGGGGGGGGTCAGGGTTGTTTAATAAACGAGGGGGGGGTCAGGTGGTTGTTTAATAAACGAGGGGGGGGTCAGGTGGTTGTTTAATAAACGAGGGGGGGGTCAGGTGGTTGTTTAATAAACGAGGGGGGGGGTCAGGTGGTTGTTTAATAAACGAGGGGGGGGTCAGGTGGTTGTTTAATAAACGAGGGGGGGGTCAGGTGGTTGTTTGTCTCCAGTGTTTTGTCCCTTGGCTTGGCTTGACCTCTGACCCCAACTGACACTTGAAGCACTGCTGGATACATTATACTGGCACAGCGTGAAGGGCAGGCGGTGGAGAATCCCTTTGTTTTACCTGCTAGACCCAAACCTAGACCCCTCCCTAGGCTTAGCACAGCTCTAGACCTAACCCTTCCCTAAGGCTTAACACCATGTCCCCTAGCCTTAACACAGACCATGTCCCCTAGCCTTAACACACAGACCCTGTCCCCTAGCCTTAACACAGACCCTGTCCCCTAGCCTTAACACACAGCATGTCCCCTAGCCTTAACACACAGACCCTGTCCCCTAGCCTTAACACACAGACCCTGTCCCCTAGCCTTAACACAGACCCTGTCCCCTAGCCTTAACACACAGACCCTGTCCCCTAGCCTTAACACAGCCCATGTCCCCTAGCCTTAACACAGCCCATGTCCCCTAGCCTTAACACAGACCCATGTCCCCTAGCCTTAACACAGCCCATGTCCCCTAGCCTTAACACACAGACCCTGTCCCCTAGCCTTAACACACAGAGCATGTCCCCTAGCCTTAACACACAGAGCATGTCCCCTAGCCTTAACACAGACCCTGTCCCCTAGCCTTAACACACAGAGCATGTCCCCTAGCCTTAACATAGCCCATGTCCCCTAGCCTTAACACACAGCATGTCCCCTAGCCTTAACACAGACCCTGTCCCCTAGCCTTAACACAGCCCATGTCCCCTAGCCTTAACACAGACCCTGTCCCCTAGCCTTAACACACAGCATGTCCCCTAGCCTTAACATAGCCCATGTCCCCTAGCCTTAACACAGACCCTGTCCCCTAGTCCTAGCACAAAGCATGTTCGCTAGTCCTAGCACAGCCCATGTGTTCCCTATAAACCAGTCTTAGAGAGATAGAATCCAGCCATCACACAGTTCTTTGGTCGTACAATGAAAACACACATCCTGAAAATAATGAAATGAAATGAAATACTCTTTAGTTTAGTCTCAAACCAGAAACACTGAACACTCAACACAATACTGACACATATAAGCGCTTTGCTTACACCCCAATGTTAATGCCGTTCAACTGAAATGAAGGAACCCCACCGCTGTGTGTGTGTGTGTGTGTGTGTGTGTGTGTGTGTGTGTGTGTGTGTGTGTGCATCAACCAAACACACTGACAGGGTGAAGTAAGACAGCACCGGGGGTTAGAGGGAGGCTGGGAGGTGGAGAAGGCAAGGTGTTCCCCGGGGAGAGGCTGGCGGAGGTAGAAATCGGAGGACGGGGCTCAGTGTGATACACAGAATGGAGAGAGGAACAGCATCAGACACACCATCACTTCCTGGTTGTGTTCCATCTGTCACAACGAGCCCCGGCCTCCGATTTCTACCCCCTCCGGCCTCCCCCCCCCCGGTGAACACAAAACATAAACATAAACACACAGAAGCACAGTTGGCACGACGATAATGACATCATAGAACACAGGATACAGGAAGTAAAGTTGGTGACATCATAGAACACAACATCATCGGTGACATCATAGGACACGACATTGGTGACATCATAGGACACGACATTGGTGACATCATAGAACACAACATTGGTGACATCATAGGAACACAGGACACAGGAAGTAATAACACTGGTGACATCATAGGAACACAGGAAGTAAGAGTAACAGCACAACAGGAGTGAAGAGGGGAGAGAGGGGGGGAGGGAGGGAGGGAGGGGGGAGGGAGGGAGGGAGGGAGGGAGAAGGAGGGGAGGAGGGGAAGGGGAGGAGAAGGAGGAGGAGGAGAGGAGGGAGGGAGAAGGAGGGGAGGAGGGGGAGGAGGAGAGGAGGGAGGGGGAGAGGAGGGAGGGAGAAGGAGGGGAGGAGGGGGAGGAGAGGAGGGAGGGAGGGAGAAGGAGGGGAGGAGGGGGAGGAGGGAGGGAGGGAGGGAGGGAGGGAGGGAGGGAGGGGGGGAGAAGGAGAGGAGGGAGGGGGGGAGGGAGGGAGGGAGGGGGGAGGGAGAAGGAGGGGAGGAGGGGGAGGAGGGAGGGAGGGAGGGAGGGAGGGAGGGGGAGAGGAGCTGGTTTATGTGAGTCCAATCTCTTCCAGAACGCTCCGTGGTGCCTCAGCCTCCTACAGGGAGAGGAGAGAGGGAGGCGGTTATACTGGTTATACTGGTTATACTGGTTATACTGGTTATAGTTATACTGGTTATAGTTATACTGGTTATACTGGTTATACTGGTTATACTGGTTATACTGGTTATAGTTATACTGGTTATACTGGTTATACTGGTTATACTGGTTATAGTTATACTGGGTATACTGGTTATACTGGTTATACTGGTTATACTGGTTATACTGGTTATACTGGTTATAGTTATACTGGTTATACTGGTTATACTGGTTATACTGGTTATACTGGTTATAGTTATACTGGTTATACTGGTTATACTGGTTATACTGGTTATACTGGTTATAGTGGTTATAGTTATACTGGTTATACTGGTTATACTGGTTATACTGGTTATACTGGTTATACTGGTTATAGTTATACTGGTTATACTGGTTATACTGGGTATAGTTATAATGGTTATAATGGTTGGAATGGAATGGAATGGACTTTATTTGTCATTGCTACAGTACAGGTACCAAACAACGAAATTTAGGATATAAATAGTTAGTATAGTTATAATGGTTATAATAGTTAGTATAGTTGGTTATAATGGTTATAATGGTTATACTGGTTATAGTTATAATGGGTATACTGGTTATAGTTATAATGGTTATACTGGTTATAAATTATACTGGTTATAATGGTTATACTGGTTATAAATTATACTGGTTATAGTTATAATGGTTATACTGGTTATAGTTATAATGGTTATACTGGTTATAAATTATACTGGTTATAATGGTTATACTGGTTATAAATTATACTGGTTATAGTTATAATGGTTAAAATGGTTATAATAGTTATACTGGTAATACTGGTTATAA
>NC_137679.1:44415028-44420028 GCF_963989245.1 Nansenia antarctica | reverse complement strand
GAGGGACATTCATTACACAGCAGAAGTACAGGCTGGCGTACCTGGAGGGACATTCATTACAGCAGAAGTACAGGCTGGCGTACCTGGAGGGACATTCATTACAGCAGAAGTACAGGCTGGCGTACCTGGAGGGACATTCATTACAGCAGAAGTACAGGCTGGCGTACCTGGAGGGACATTCATTACACAGCAGAAGTACAGGCTGGCGTACCTGGAGGGACATTCATTACCATTCCACTAATTACAATGAGCCCGGCCTCCGATTTCTACCTCCACCAGCCTCCCCTGACACAGATAGCCTACATAGACAGTGTTTCTCTAGTCAAGGCTCAAGGTCTCTCTGAACCACGCTAATGTTCTGATGTAAAGAAACACAACTTCTGCAGATGAGGTGGAGGTGGTAACGGTGTAAGGTAAACACTCAGCCATGCCTGTACTAATCCTGGTGTGGATGACAGACAGGTAAACACTCCTACAGTGTGTAGTAATCCTGGCCGTGGGCAGTTTGAAGGTTGACTACTTCCGTCTGTGAGGCGAGGGATTAAACCAAGCAGCTAATGAAACGAGTCAGAAGACCTTCAGGGTCTGAGAAGTTTCATTCATGAAGTTTCATTCATGGTGTTCAGTTCAGTCTGAGGTGAGGGAAACTAGACTGCAACCAAGTAACAGAATGGCTCACTGGAGAGTATCCCCCATACAAACACAGGCAGTGGAGGACAGACCAAAGAGAGAGAGACAGAGAAAGAGAGACAGAGGAAGAGAGAGACACATAGAAAGAGAGAGTGAGAGAGACAGAAGACACACACACAGAGATAGAGAGAGACAGAGAGAGACAGACAGAGAGAGAGAGAGACAGAGAACTACCACCTAACTCCCCCTCCCTCCCTCCTCTCTACCCTCCCTGACCTCTGACCTCTTGTAGACGATCTTGAGGTCGCGCCACTCCAGGAAGCTGCACATCTTGGGCTTCCTGGCCAGGATGGTCTGGACCAGGTCCCGGGATATCTTCTTCCTCTCCTTGTCTGACAGCGGCACGTACCACTTCTGCAGACGCAGCTTCCCCTGACGACTGAACAGCAGCATGAACTGCATCTGGAGGAGGAGAGGAGAGGGGGAGGAGGGGAGGGGGGGGGGAGGAGAGGGGGAGGAGAGGGGGAGGGGAGGGGGAGAGGAGGAGAGGAGGGGAGGAGAGGAGGAGAGAGAGGGGGAGGAGGGGAGGGGGAGAGAGGAGGGGGAGAGAGGAGAGGAGGGGAGGAGAGGAGAGGGGGAAAGAGGAGGAGAGTAGGAGAGGAGAGGGGGAGGGGAGGGGGAGGGGGGAGAGAGAGGAGAGGAGGAGGAGAGAGAAGGGTGGAGAGGAGGAGAGATGAAGGGTGGAGAGGAGGAAGAGGAGGTGGAGAGAGGAGGGGAGGAGAGGAAGGGTAGAGAGGGGGAGGAGGGGGGAAAGGGGGGGGGGAAGGGAGGAGAGATTGGGAGGAGGGAGAGATGGAGAGATGGAGAAGGGGAGAGGAAGAGAGGTGAGAGAGAGGAGAAGGAGGAGGTGAAGGGTGGAGGAGAGGAGGGAGAGAGAGAGGGTGGAGAGGAGGGGAGAGGAGGAGAGATGAAGGGTGGAGAGAGGAGGAGAGATGAAGGGTGGAGAGAGGAGGGGAGAGGAGAGATGAAGGGTGGAGAGAGGAGGGGAGAGGAGGAGAGATGAAGGGTGGAGAGAGGAGGAGAGATGAAGGGTGGAGAGAGGAGAGAGGAGAGATGAAGGGTGGAGAGAGGAGAGGAGAGATAAAGGGTGGAGAGAGGAGAGGGAGGAGAGATGAAGGGTGGAGAGAGGAGGAGAGAGGAGAGATGAAGGGTGGAGAGAGGAGGGAGAGGAGAGATGAAGGGGTGGAGAGAGGAGAGGAGGAGAGATGAAGGGTGGAGAGAGGGAAAGGAGGTGAGGAGAGATGAAGGGTGGTGAGTGGAGGGGAGAGGAGAGTTGAAGGGTGGAGAGAGGAGGGGAGAGGTGAGGGTGGGGGGTGGTTGGGTGTGTGAGTGGAAGGGTGTGGAGAGAGGAGAGGAGAGATGAAGGGTGGAGAGAGGAGAGGAGGAGAGATGAACGGTGGAGAGAGGAGAGGAGAGATGAAGGGTGGAGAGAGGATGGGTGGAGAGAGGAGGGGAGAGGAGAGAGGAAGGGTGGAGCGAGGAGAGGAGGAGAGATGAAGGGTGGAGAGAGGAGGGGAGGAGAGAGGAGAGGAGGAGAGATGAATGGTGGAGAGAGGAGGGGAGAGGAGAGATGAAGGGTGGAGAGAGGAGGGGAGAGGAGAGAGGAAGGGTGGAGAGAGGAGAGGAGAGGAGAGATGAAGGGTGGAGAGAGGAGAGGAGGAGAGATGAAGGGTGGAGAGAGGAGGGGAGGAGAGATGAAGGGTGGAGAGAGGAGAGGAGGAGAGATGAAGGGTGGAGAGAGGAGAGGAGAGATGAAGGGTGGAGAGAGGAGGGGAGAGGAGAGAGGAAGGGTGGAGAGAGGAGAGGAGAGGAGAGATGAAGGGTGGAGAGAGGAGAGGAGAGATGAAGGGTGGAGAGAGGAGAGGAGAGGAGAGATGAAGGGTGGAGAGAGGAGAGGAGGAGAGATGAAGGGTTGAGAGAGGAGAGGAGAGATGAAGGGTGGAGAGAGGAGAGGAGAGGAGAGATGAAGGGTGGAGAGAGGAGGGGAGAGGAGAGAGGAAGGGTGGAGAGAGAAGGGGAGGAGGAGAGATGAAGGGTGAAGAGAGGAGAGGAGAGATGAAGGGTGGAGAGAGGAGAGGAGAGATGAAGGGTGGAGAGAGGAGAGGAGAGGAGAGGAGAGATGAAGGGTGGAGAGAGGAGGGGAGAGGAGAGAGGAAGGGTGGAGAGAGGAGAGGAGAGATGAAGGGTGGAGAGAGGAGAGGAGAGATGAAGGGTGGAGAGAGGAGAGGAGAGGAGAGATGAAGGGTGGAGAGAGGAGAGGAGAGATGAAGGGTGGAGAGAGGAGAGGAGAGGAGAGATGAAGGGTGGAGAGAGGAGGGGAGAGGAGAGAGGAAGGGTGGAGAGAGGAGAGGAGAGAGGAAGGGTGGAGAGAGGAGAGGAGAGATGAAGGGTGGAGAGAGGAGGAGAGATGAAGGGTGGAGAGAGGAGAGAGGAAGGGTGGAGAGAGGAGAGGAGAGAGGAGAGGAGGAGAGATGAAGGGTGGAGAGAGGAGAGGAGAGATGAAGGGTGGAGAGAGGAGAGGAGAGGAGAGATGAAGGGTGGAGAGAGGAGAGGAGAGGAGAGATGAAGGGTGGAGAGAGGAGGGGAGAGGAGAGATGAAGGGTGGAGAGAGGAGGGGAGAGGAGAGATGAAGGGTGGAGAGAGGAGAGGAGAGGAGAGAGGAGAGGAGGAGAGATGAAGGGTGGAGAGAGGAGAGGAGAGATGAAGGGTGGAGAGAGGAGAGGAGAGGAGAGATGAAGGGTGGAGAGAGGAGAGGAGAGAGGAGATGAAGGGTGGAGAGAGGAGATGAAGGGTGGAGAGAGGAGGGGAGAGGAGAGATGAAGGGTGGAGAGAGGAGAGGAGAGATGAAGGGTGGAGAGAGGAGAGGAGAGGAGAGATGAAGGGTGGAGAGAGGAGAGGAGAGGAGAGATGAAGGGTGGAGAGAGGAGAGGAGGAGAGATGAAGGGTGGAGAGAGGAGAGGAGAGAGGAGAGGAGGAGAGAGGAAGGGTGGAGAGAGGAGAGGAGAGGAGAGATGAAGGGTGGAGAGAGGAGAGGAGAGGAGAGATGAAGGGTGGAGAGAGGAGAGGAGGAGAGATGAAGGGTGGAGAGAGGAGAGGAGAGAGGAGAGGAGGAGAGAGGAAGGGTGGAGAGAGGAGGGGAGAGGAGAGAGGAGAGGAGGAGAGATGAAGGGTGGAGAGAGGAGGGGAGAGGAGAGAGGAGAGGAGGAGAGAGGAAGGGTGGAGAGAGGAGGGGAGAGGAGAGAGGAGAGGAGGAGAGATGAAGGGTGGAGAGAGGAGGGGAGAGGAGAGGAGGAGAGATGAAGGGTGGAGAGAGGAGAGGAGAGGAGAGAGGAGAGGAGGAGAGAGGAAGGGTGGAGAGAGGAGGGGAGAGGAGAGAGGAGAGATGAAGGGTGGAGAGAGGAGAGGAGAGGAGAGAGGAGAGGAGGAGAGATGAAGGGTGGAGAGAGGAGGGGAGAGGAGAGGAGGAGAGATGAAGGGTGGAGAGAGGAGAGGAGAGGAGAGAGGAGAGGAGGAGAGAGGAAGGGTGGAGAGAGGAGAGGAGAGGAGAGAGGAGAGGAGGAGAGAGGAAGGGTGGAGAGAGGAGAGGATGAGAGGAGAGGACAACACGTTTAAAACGGAACACGTTTTATATTCACCTGTGTGTGTGTGTGTGTGGAAAGCAGGTAAAGTTGCGTTGTTGACAGTACACCTCTACACTTCCCCAAAACAACCAGCTCGTGTTGCCACATACCAAGTCACAACTCCTAAAGCCAGATGAGCGACTATGTTACTTATTTAGTCTCTTTCCTATCTCCCTAAGGAGCTTTTTAACTACAGTTTCTCCAACCAAATGTGAAAGTAAATCAACGGAATCCCGTTAAAGAGGATGTCCACACCTTAACATCCTGACTCTGGCCACCGCTTCTCCTCTCAACGACCAGAAACATGAACATTATTATAATAAATATATATCATAATTATGATATCTTACCGTTATCTCTTGGTCGTTGATTCAGACAAAAGCAGAGTTGTTGATTCAGACCTATAGACAGGCTCTGTCGCACCCTGATGACGTGTGCGGTGATGAGAGGGATGTGCTACAGCTGTTTTCATTGGCTGGGAGGTTACAGCTGTTTTCATTGGCTGGGAGGTTACAGCTGTTCTCATTGGCTGGGAGGATCCGCTCCCCCCAGGGAGGGGGGTTGCAGTGGTTATCCATCACCAGTTTATGACATGTTGATCTGCCTTTCTGATGATATCCGATGGGACAGAACCAGGTCAAGGGAACTCGATGGTACAAACAACGATAACAACACCGTGGACACACCCGT
>NC_137679.1:44395028-44410028 GCF_963989245.1 Nansenia antarctica | reverse complement strand
GGCGTGTGTGTGTGTGTGTGTGTGGCGTGTGTGTGTGTGTGTGTGTGTGTGGCGTGTGTGTGTGTGTGGCGTGTGTGTGTGTGTGTGTGTGTGTGTGTGTGTGTGTGTGGCGTGTGTGTGTGTGTGTGTGTGTGGTGTGTGTGTGTGTGTGTGTGTGTGTGTGTGTGTGTGTGTGTGCAGGACTATGGGATGTGGGAGAGAGGAGACAAGACCAACCAGGGCATCCCTGAGCTGAACGGCAGCTCTGTCGGCATGGCCAAGGTAGGCACACACACACACACACACACACACACACACACACACACACACACACACACTTGCGACATCTGTGGCATTGTGCTGTGTGATAAAACTGCACATTAGAGTGGCCTTTTACTGTGACCAGCCTAAGGCTCATCTGTGCAATAATCATGCAGCATCTGGATATGCCACACCTGTCAGGTGGAGGGATTATCTGGGCAAAGGAGAAGTGCTCACTAACACAGATAAAAAAATAATTTGTGAACAGAATCTGAGAGAAACTGGCCTTTTGTGTACATAGAAAAAGTCTTAGGTCTTTTTTTTTCAAGTCGTGAAAAAATTGGAGCAAAACAAAAGTGTTGCGTTTATATTTTTGTTCAGTGTAACCATGTGTGTGTGTGCTGTGTTGTGATTGGCCCAGTGTAACCCTGTGTGTGTGTGCTGTGTTGTGATTGGCCAAGTGTAACCCTGTGTGTGTGTGCTGTGCTGTGATTGGCCCAGTGTAACCCTGTGTGTGTGTGTGCTGTGCTGTGATTGGCCCAGTGTAACCCTGTGTGTGTGTGTGCTGTGCTGTGATTGGCCCAGTGTAACCCTGTGTGTGTGCTGTGCTGTGATTGGCCAGGCAGCGCTGGAGGCCATAGATGAGCTGGACCTGTTCGGGGCTCACGGAGGACCCAAGTCTGTCATCCACGTGCTGCCTGACGAGGTGGAGCACTGCAAGGTACACACACACACACACACACACACACACACGCACACACACACCACACACCACACACCACACACCACACACCACACGCATGCACACACACACCACACACCACACACCACACACCACACGCATGCACACACACACACACACACGCGCACACACACACACCACACACCACACCACACACCACACACCACACGCATGCACACACACACACAATAAATTACAATAAATAAACCACTATCTCACTTCAGTCACTCACAGTTGCTGGTGATGTCACACACCTCCACACTCCTGGTGATGTCACACACCTCCACACTGCTGGTGATGTCATACACATACATATCCAGGTAGATCTGGTGTTTCCAGGTAGATCTGGTGTTTGTGAACAGTGACAACAAACAGAGAAGCTCCTTGTAGACACACCCTCCTCATGCACTTCCTGTAGAGAACAACACACCCGTATGGAAGGACGGTTGTCATAGACATTTGTACATTTATGATATGACCATAACACATCTCAGAGGTGATGTCTTTACTTACTTGCTCTCTGCGTACACACCTACACACCTACACACACACATCTACACACACACACCCACTGTTCTGTTTCTGTACATACAATATAAACACAATTACCCTGTTAGGAGATCTTAGCAGGATGTGGAATCAGCTGTGTCTCAGGAGGTAGAGCCGCCGTCTAATGATTACAAGGTTGGCAGATCGGAGGTTCGAGCCCCGGCTGGCCATATGTCGAGGTGTCCTTGGGCAAGGCACTGAACCCCATTGCTCCCAGTGAGCGGGCCGGCGCCTTGCATGGTAGCTTGCTGCTGTTGGTGTGTGAATGGGTGAATGAGAGGCCGTTGTAAAGAGCTTTGGAATAAGTCTGCATGTGTGTGTGTGTGTTTGTGTGTGTCTGTCTGTGTGTGTGTGTGTGTGTGTGTATATCCCAGGCCATCCTGTGCTCCATGCTGCCCAGGGCCTCCACCTCTAAGCTGTGTGTGTGTGTGTGTGTGTGTGTGTGTGTGTGTGTTAGGCCATCCTGTGCTACATGCTGCCCAGGGCCTCCACCTCTAAGCTGTGTGTGTGTGTGTGTGTGTGTGTGTGTGTGTGTGTGTGTGTGTTAGGCCATCCTGTGCTCCATGCTGCCCAGGGCCTCCACCTCTAAGCTGTGTGTGTGTGTGTGTGTGTGTGTGTGTGTGTGTGTGTGTGTGTGTGTGTGTGTGTGTGTGTTAGGCCATCCTGTGCTCCATGCTGCCCAGGGCCTCCACCTCTAAGGAGATCGACGCCGGGCTGCTGTCCGTCATCTCCTTCCCCGCCTTCGCCGTGGAGGACGCAGAGCTGGTCACCATCACCAAGGCCGAGATCATCTCCAAACTGCAGGTAGGGCTGTGTGTGTGTGAGAGTGTGTGTGTGTGTGTGGAGGACGCAGAGCTGGTCACCATCACCAAGGCTGAGATCATCTCCAAACTGCAGGTAGGGCTGTGTGTGTGTGTGTGTGTGTGTGTGTGTGTGGAGGACGCAGAGCTGGTCACCATCACCAAGGCCGAGATCATCTCCAAACTGCAGGTAGGGCTGTGTGTGTGTGTGTGTGTGTGTGTGTGTGTGTGTGTGTGGAGGACGCAGAGCTGGTCACCATCACCAAGGCTGAGATCATCTCCAAACTGCAGGTAGGGCTGTGTGTGTGTGTGTGTGTGTGTGTGTGTGTGTGTGTGAGTGTCCAGGGTGTGTAACTCTCTCCTCTGTCCAGGGTCGATACGGCTGCTGTCGGTTCATCAGAGATGGATACAGATGTCCCCGAGAGGTAACACACACACACACACACACACACACACACGCACACACGCACACACACACACACACACACACACACACACACACACACTCACACACACACACACACACACACACACACACACACACACACACACACACACACACTCACACACACACACACACACACACACACACACACACACACACGTCCCCAAGAGGTATAACTTCATATTTCATATTTCGAGTTACTGAAACCCTGAAAACTGCAGTTATCAAGCCTTTACTAAAAAAGAACAGCCTAGATCCATTTGTACTGAATAACTACAGACGCATATCAAACCTTTCCTCTGCAGGAAAGATAATTGAAATAGCTGTCCACGAACAACTTGACCCTGAATGATCTCTTTGATGGCTTTCAATCAGGCTTTCGCCCCCCCTACATAGCACTGAAACGGCCCTTATTAAGGTCCTTAATGACATTCGTGTAAACACAGACAAATCTCAGTTTTGGTACTACTAGATCTTAGTGCTGCCTTTGACACTGTAGACCACAACATTATAATAGACTTTCAGGCACTGCCCTAAACTGGTTTAGATCCTACCTACAGGACAGAAGCTACTATGTATCTGACATAGTCTAAATTAAAGTGACATGTGGGGTTTCCCAAGGGTCAATCCTTGGCCCCCTCCTATTCAATCTCTACATGCTTCCATTGAGACACTTCATAAAAAACAACAAAATCGCCTACCACAACTATGCGGATGACACTCAAATCTACATAGCCCTCTCACCGAATAGAATAGTCCCATCGACAATCTCTGTAATTGCATTGAACAAATAAACACCTGGATGACACAAAACCTCCTCCAACTAAACAAGGACAAAACAGAGATAATTGTATTCGGTGCACCTGACAAAAGATCGAAAGTCAGTGCAAAACTTGATTCTCTCTCTCTTCAAACTATAAAACAGGTCAGAAATCTTGGTGTAATTCTAGACTCTGATCTAAACTTCAACAGCCACATAAACTCTATAACTAAATCAGCCTACTATCACCTGAAAAACATAACAAGAATGAGAGGTTTCATGTCCAAACAAGACCTTGAAAAATTCATCCATGCATTTGTTTCCAGCAAGGTCCCTAAGGTCAGCTGAGGCTAATCACCTAATCATTCCAAGAATGAAAACAAAACACGGTGCAGCAGCTTTCAGTCACGCTGCTGCATGCTCCTGGAACAAACTCCCTGAAGAAATCAAACAGGCCCAAACCCTTAAAATATGTCAATCTAAGCTAAAAACCTTCATTTTTTGCAGTAGTTATGATTAAACACAAACACTTCTATCAATGTCTTTTTTCCATAAACTATCGTCTTATTGAATGTTTTATCTATTTACTTCTTATATTTGCTTTTATTCATTGTAATTTTTATTTTCTTACTATGCTCTTCTAAATGCTGTATGTAAAGCACTTTGAATCGCCCCTGTTGTATGAAATGTGCTGTACTAATAAACCTGCCTTGTGTGTCCCAGGACCCCTCCCGCCTCCACTACGACCCAGCAGAGCTGAAGCTGTTTGAGAACATTGAGTGTGAGTGGCCCGTGTTCTGGACCTACCTGATCCTGGACGGCATCTTCACTGGGGACCTGGTCCAGGTAAATACCTCCTCCCTCCATCCCTCCCTCCATCTCTCTACCTCCTCCTCTCCTCCTCCTCTTCACTGGGGACCTGGTCCAGGTAAATACCTCCTCCCTCCATCCCTCCCTCCATCTCTCTACCTCCTCCTCTCCTCCTCCTCTTCACTGGGGACCTGGTCCAGGTAAATACCTCCTCCCTCCATCTCTCCCTCCATCTCTCTACCTCCTCCAGCCTGCCCTGACCCCCCCTTTCCCCCCCCAGGTCCAGGAGTACCGGGAGGCTCTGGAGGGGGTTCTGATCCGGGGGAAGAATGGGATCCGACTGATGCCTGAGCAGTACGCTGTCCCTCCTGAGAAGGTACCAGAACCCTACCCTACTATACACCTGAGAAGTTACCACTACTACTATACTACTATACCCTACTGTACTATACTATACCCTACTGTCCCACCTCAGAAGGTACCACTACTCCACTCTACTCTACTATGTCATACCTTCTGCCCGCCTGATTACTATGGGATCTAGAGCCTTTAGCCGTTCTGCTCCCTGCCTCTGGAACTCCCTGCCACCTAACATTCTGGAACTCTCTGTCTGTCTCCTAACATTCTGGAACTCTCTGTCTGTCTCCTAACATTCTGGAACTCTCTGTCTGTCTCCTAACATTCTGGAACTCTTTGTCTGTCTCCTAACATTCTGGAACTCTCTGTCTGTCTCCTAACATTCTGGAACTCTCCGTCTCCTAACATTCTGGAACTCTCTGTCTGTCTCCTAACATTCTGGAACTCTCTGTCTGTCTCCTAACATTCTGGAACTCTCTGTCTGTCTCCTAACATTCTGGAACTCTCTGTCTGTCTGTCTCCTAACATTCTGGAACTCTCTGTCTGTCTCCTAACATTCTGGAACTCTCTGTCTGACTCCTAACATTCTGGAACTCTCTGTCTGTCTCCTAACATTCTAGAACTCTCTGGGCCCTATTAAGCACTTCTTAACTTGCCGTCTTAAGTCTTAATTAAGACGCACCGCCAGGTTAAGACCTACCCCCACCCTTATTATGCGCTTCATACGCGCTACTGCTATTATGCAGGTGTCGATAGGCGCCCACACATAAGACGTAAAACTCCCGTGCATATATCACTCATTGTGGGAGTGTTCATATGTTAATGAAGTGCACTAGGCGCCCCTGCTATTATGCGATCTGACTTTGCTCCTATCGCTAAGAAGTGGTTTGAAAAGTTCTTAAGTTTAGACTTCATGCACGTTTTGAAACACGAGCGCGCCTCCGCGGTTTGCGCATGCATGTGGGCACACATGAACACGCACGTGGCTCCACGGCAAGACGTCAATTACGGTCACAGTATAAATGCTTTATTTCAGAAGGGAGAGGCAGAGAAGCGCGCTGACCTCCTTCTTAGGACTTCCATAATAGCATAGCGCTAATGACTCAACGCAGCCGGTTCTTAAAGGGAATGGCACCTGGCACGCTGATTGGGTTGATTGAGAAGACGCCCAAAACACACCCATGACTAATTTCTTTGCTTAGCGCCGGGTTTTCGGCGCCCACTACCGCACGCATAATAGCAAAGTGGCCTTGACCACGCCTCCACGTCTTAAGTTTAGATCTACCGCCTCGTCTTATTGATGAAGTGCATAATAGGGCCCTCTGTCTCCTAACATTCTGGAACTCTCTGTCTGCCACCTAACATTCTGGAACTCTCTGTCTGTCTCCTAACATTCTGGAACTCTCTGTCTGTCTCCTAACATTCTGGAACTCTCTGTCTGTCTCCTAACATTCTGGAACTTTCTGCCACCTAACATTCTGGAACTCTCTGTCTGCCACCTAACATTCTGGAACTCTCTGTCTCCTAACATTCTGGAACTCTCTGCCACCTAACATTCGGGAACTCTCTGTCTGTTTCCTAACATTCTGGAACTCTCTGCCACCTAACATTCTGGAACTCTCTGTCTCCTAACATTCTGGAACTCTCTGTCTCCTAACATTCTGGAACTCTCTGTCTCCTAACATTCTGGAACTCTCTGTCTGTCTCCTAACATTCTGGAACTCTCTGTCTCCTAACATTCTGGAACTCTCTGTCTCCTAACATTCTGGAACTCTCTGTTTCCTAACATTCTGGAACTCTCTGTCTGTCTATTAACATTCTGGAACTCTCTGCCACCTAACATTCTGGAACTCTCTGCCACCTAACATACGTAATTTTGACACTCTCTCCACTTTCAAATCCAGTCTTAAAACACACCTTTTCACAATGGCTTATTTGGTTTGATATGCTGTATTTTGTTTGTTGTTTTATCTCACTTTGCTTTGTTGATTTTATAATGTTTTGATATGTGGTTTTAACTATGTCTTGTAAGGTGTCCTTGAGAGCCTTGAAAGGCGCTCGTAAATAAAATGTATTATTATTATTATTATTACTATACTCTGTTTAACTCTGCTCTGCTCTTCTCTACTGTACTCTGATGTAGAGTATTTGTCTGCGACAATTGACAATTCTAATAGACAACAGCACTACCCCGTAGATAATAATTGAGGTGTGTGTGTGTGTGTGTGTGTGTGTGTGTGTGTGTGTCCAGATCGAGGAGGAGTGTGCTAACCCCCACAGTGTGGACAGGGTGGCTATAGGTCAGCTGCCTCACATGTGGGGACAGTCTCTCTACATCGTAGGCTCCCTGCTGGCTGAGGTAAACATCTTCATCCCCACCACCATCATCATCTTTATCCCCAACACCATTATCACCATGATGCTCATAATCTTCTTCATCACCCTCTCTTCTCTGTCTCCCTCTCCTCCTCCTCATCCCTCTCTCCCCCCTTTCTCTCTCCTCCCTACCTTTCTCCTCCTCCTCCCTCTCTTCTCTCTCTCTCTCTCCTCCTCCTCCTCATCCCCTCTTCTCTCCCTCTCTCCTCCTCCTCCTCCTCCTCCCTACCTTTCTCCTCCTCATCTCTCTCTTCTCTCTCTCTCCTCCTCCTCCTCATCCCTCTCTTCTCTCCCTCTCTCCTCCTCCTCCTCCTCCTCCTCCTCCTCCCTCTCTCCTCCTCCTCCTCATCCCTCTCTTCTCTCCCTCTCTCCTCCTCCTCCTCCTCCTCCTCCGCCTCCTCCTCTCTCTCTCCTCCTCCTCCCCCCCCCCTCCTCCTCCTCCCCCTTCCCCCTCCCTCCTCCTCCCCCCCCTCCCCCTCCCTCTCTCCTCCTCCTCCTCCCCCCCCTCCTCCTCCTCCTCCTCCCCCCCTCCCTCCTCCTCCCCCCCCCTCCCCCTCCCTCTCTCCTCCTCCTCTTCTCCCCCCCCCCAGGGGTTCCTGGCTCCAGGAGAGATAGACCCTCTCAACAGGAGGTTCTCTACCATCTTCAAACCAGACGTGGTGGTCCAAGGTACACACACACATTACACCACATCACACCACACCACACCACACCACATCACACCACACCACACCACACCACACCACACACACCATACCACACCACACCACACCACACCACACCACACCACGTGTGGTCCAAGGTTGGTTCTGTCTACCTCCTGATGACACACACACACACACACACACACACACACACATATTTAAAGTTTGCAGTTTGCAGGCTTGAAATGTACATGTTTGTGCCTCAGCACTACACCTGATTTTTTCAGTCCAGCAGCTGCCATACAATCCGTCCAGACTGTCCAGGGCCCAGAACTTAGGTCTTTGCTGTGTTCAGGGCCTGGACGGCCCTGTGGTAGAAGCAGTTCTTCAGTCTGTTTGTCTTACTTCAAGGGGGGGAAGTAGAATTCTTAGGAGACACAGTATAGGGGGAAGCAGGTGTCTAATGCATGCTGAATTACCTGTTTTGCCTGTCTCTCTCTCTTGTGTGTATGTGTGTGTGTGTGTGTGTGTGTGCGTGTGTGTGTGTGTGTGTGTGTGGGTGGGTGTGGGTGTGTGTGTGTGTGTGTGTGTCAGTGTGTGTGTTGGCAGAGACGGAGGAGATCCAGGAGTTGTTGAAGGAGCACGGGCTGGAGGTCCAGACGCTGGCGGAGGTCCAGCCAATCAGAGTGCTGCCTGCCCGCATCCTCAGCCAGATCTACGTCAAACTGGGTACACACACACACACACACACACACACACACACACACACACACACACACACACACACACAGACAGAGGGAGGGAACCATTTTCGTTGTAGGTTACATGATTGATTGACAGTTAAAAGAGATTGATTAATATGTTACATCATTGATTGATAGTTAAGAGAGTTAAAAATAAGTACATTTCTGTTCTATTAGTTAAGAATAGGTAGAACTGCGGGTCCCAGAAGGCCTTGCAGCAAGACGTAATAGAAATGGACTTTTTTGTTTGTTTGTTTGAAATCGATCAAAAGTGTATGTCAGCTGATTTTTTTTGATAAAGAAGCTTTCACTTTAAAACCCGACGTCCTAGCCATCATTTGTGAAGGTAGAAATACTACAATTCTACTTGTATTATGACATTGTCTTCACGTTGGTGTGTTCCCTAGGCAACTGTAAGAAGCTGGGTTTGACCGGGCGGCCCTACAGACACATCGGGGTTCTGGGAACCTCCAAGTTCTACGAGATACGCAACCGGACCTACACCTTCACCCCCCAGGCAAATACACACACACACACACACACACACACACACACACACACACACACACACGAGGCGACTCTTATAGTAGGGTAAAAAAGGCACGGCTGTTCTAGTGTTAAATGTGGTGTGGATAATGTGACTGACTGGTCTCTGTTCTGGGTGAACCTATGCTAAGCTAACGTCCTGTCAACATTTTTCAACAGTTTGCACCCCTGTATTAACAGCTGTGGTCTCTCTAGTTCCTGGGCCAGCACCATTTCTACCCGGTAGTACAGTAGTGTTAACAGCTGGTCTCTCTCTAGTTCCTGGTAGTACAGTAGTGTTAACAGCTGGTCTCTCTCTGGTCTCTCTCTAGTTCCTGGTAGTACAGTAGTGTTAACAGCTGGTCTCTCCTGGTCTCTCTCTAGTTCCTGGTAGTACAGTAGTGTTAACAGCTGGTCTCTCTCTAGTTCCTGGTAGTACAGTAGTGTTAACAGCTGGTCTCTCTCTGGTCTCTCTCTAGTTCCTGGTAGTACAGTAGTGTTAACAGCTGGTCTCTCCTGGTCTCTCTCTAGTTCCTGGTAGTACAGTAGTGTTAACTGCTGGTCTCTCTCTAGTTCCTGGTAGTACAGTAGTGTTAACAGCTGGTCTCTCTCTGGTCTCTTCTCTAGTTCCTGGTAGTACAGTAGTGTTAACAGCTGGTCTCTCTTCTCTAGTTCCTGGTAGTACAGTAGTGTTAACTGCTGGTCTCTCTCTGGTTCCTGGTAGTACAGTAGTGTTAACAGCTGGTCTCTCTCTGGTCTCTCTTCTCTAGTTCCTGGACCAGCATCATTTCTACCTGGCGCTGGACAACCAGATGATCGTGGAGATGTTGAGGACGGAGCTGAGCTACCTGGCCTCCTGTTGGAGGATGACTGGCAGGCCCACGCTCACCTTCCCCATCACGCACAGCATGCTGGGTAATAACTACACACTCACCCTCACCTTCCCCATCACGCACAGCATGCTGGGTAATAACTACACACACACCCTCACCTTCCCCATCACGCACAGCATGCTGGGTAATAACTACACACTCACCCTCACCTTCCCCATCACGCACAGCATGCTGGGTAATAACTACACACTCACCCTCACCTTCCCCATCACGCACAGCATGCTGGGTAATAACTACACACTCACCCTCACCTTCCCCATCACGCACAGCATGCTGGGTAATAACTACACACTCACCCTCACCTTCCCCATCACGCACAGCATGCTGGGTAATAACTACACACTCACCCTCACCTTCCCCATCACGCACAGCATGCTGGGTAATAACTACACACTCACCCTCACCTTCCCCATCACGCACAGCATGCTGGGTAATAACTACACACCCTCACCTTCCCCATCACGCACAGCATGCTGGGTAATAACTACACACACACCCTCACCTTCCCCATCACGCACAGCATGCTGGGTAATAACTACACACACACCCTCACCTTCCCCATCACGCACAGCATGCTGGGTAATAACTACACACCCTCACCTTCCCCATCACGCACAGCATGCTGGGTAATAACTACACACTCACCCTCACCTTCCCCATCACGCACAGCATGCTGGGTAATAACTACACACCCTCACCTTCCCCATCACGCACAGCATGCTGGGTAATAACTACACACCCTCACCTTCCCCATCACGCACAGCATGCTGGGTAATAACTACACACTCACCCTCACCTTCCCCATCACGCACAGCATGCTGGGTAATAACTACACACACACCCTCACCTTCCCCATCACGCACAGCATGCTGGGTAATAACTACACACTCACCCTCACCTTCCTCATCACGCACAGCATGCTGGGTAATAACTACACACACACCCTCACCTTCCCCATCACGCACAGCATGCTGGGTAATAACTACACACCCTCACCTTCCCCATCACGCACAGCATGCTGGGTAATAACTACACACTCACCCTCACCTTCCCCATCACGCACAGCATGCTGGGTAATAACTACACACTCACCCTCACCTTCCCCATCACGCACAGCATGCTGGGTAATAACTACACACTCACCCTCACCTTCCCCATCACGCACAGCATGCTGGGTAATAACCACACACACCCTCACCTTCCCCATCACGCACAGCATGCTGGGTAATAACTACACACCCTCACCTTCCCCATCACGCACAGCCTGCTGGGTAATAACTACACACCCTCACCTTCCCCATCACGCACAGCATGCTGGGTAATAACTACACACTCACCCTCACCTTCCCCATCACGCACAGCATGCTGGGTAATAACTACACACACTCACCCTCACCTTCCCCATCACGCACAGCATGCTGGGTAATAACTACACACCCTCACCTTCCCCATCACGCACAGCATGCTGGGTAATAACTACACACTCTCACCCTCACCTTCCCCATCACGCACAGCATGCTGGGTAATAACTACACACACACCCTCACCTTCCCCATCACGCACAGCATGCTGGGTAATAACTACACACTCACCCTCACCTTCCCCATCACGCACAGCATGCTGGGTAATAACTACACACCCTCACCTTCCCCATCACGCACAGCATGCTGGGTAATAACTACACACACTCACCTTCCCCATCACGCACAGCATGCTGGGTAATAACTACACACTCACCCTCACCTTCCCCATCACGCACAGCATGCTGGGTAATAACTACACACTCACCCTCACCTTCCCCATCACGCACAGCATGCTGGGTAATAACCACACACACACCCTCACCTTCCCCATCACGCACAGCATGCTGGGTAATAACTACACACCCTCACCTTCCCCATCACGCACAGCATGCTGGGTAATAACTACACACTCACCCTCACCTTCCCCATCACGCACAGCATGCTGGGTAAATACACACGCACAGCATGCTGGGTAAATACACACGCACAGCATGCTGGGTAACTTGATTTCTGCTCTGTAACCCAGCTGTGTGTGTCTCCCCCTAGTGGAGGACGGCGAGGGCGTCGACCCCTGTATCCTAGCAACCCTGAGGAAGCTGCAGGACGGGTACTTCGGAGGAGCCAGGTCAGCATGTCACTTCCTGTTCCTGTCTTCCTGTCAAACTTTCTTCCAGAGACGCACCATGACCTGACCAGTAAACACATGTGGAGGTGGCGCTACCTCAACTGTCAGAGGGAGACTGTTCCAGAATAAAACCCCTGAATAATAAAAACAGCTCAGAGCGGCAGTGCTGTTCACCCTAGCCACTGTGCAAGAGCGTTCACTGGCTCTAGTATTATGCTCATGCCGGGAGTGCTCCGTTCCTACCTGGCTGCTCAGGTAAGCTGGGGCACTGGGGCAGTCCTGTTTATGAACAGATGTTTCAGCTTGAGCTGTTCGACGCGCTGCTCTACTGGAAACATGTTGACTCTAAATTCAGATTCCCCAATACGGGTTCTGGAGGGAGCTTCAACATGTAACAGATTATGTTATTTTGCGTTACCTGTAGCTTGTGTTTTAGCTTGGCTGACAGACCACTAAACCAGGCTGAACGTGTGTAGTCGACATGACGCTGTATGACTGCAAACACAAGCAACCTGATGATTCTGGTGTCAAACTCCCTAGTTTTCCGGTACAGAAACTTTAGCTTGTTTGCACTCTTTGCAAGAACTCTTTCTGCTATTAAGACCCCTGAAAGAGATTGGTCCAGTGTTAATCTGAGATAAGTAACACTTGATCTGGACTGAATGTCATCTCCTGCACAAGTTACGCTGATCCTATTAAAAAAAAAAAAAGCTTTTGATTTGACCCAAATAAAATAGATTTGGTTTTAATGATTAATTTTTGGTTTTTAATTTGGATGTAATGACAGTTTATTGTCAGTGAACCACTCTCTTACCAATGCAGGTTCCCTGCTCAAGGCCTCTGTCCCCTCTGGGTCCTTTCCTGACACCAGGAGAACTGAATCATCTGCATAATAGCAGAAGTTTGCACCCTACAATTGCCAGCATGTCATTGATATAAATCAGAAACAGTAATGGACCCAGAATGCACCCCTGGGGCACCCCACATGTCACCTCCATGGCCCCTGAGAGGGTCCCCTCAACATCACACATCTGAGATCTTTTAACACAGGCATGTGTGTGTGTGTGTGTGTGTGTGTGTGTGTGTGTGTGTGTGTGTGTGTGTGTGTGTGTGAGCAGGGTCCAGATGTCTGACCTGGCCAGGTTCCAGACCACCTCCTTCCACACGCAGCTCAGCTTCCTGGACTCAGACACGGACGACCAGCTGCTGGAGGACGACCTGGAGGAGGAGGAGGAGGGCAGCTACGCCCCCGCCGGTAGGGAGGTGTGTGTGTGTGTGTGTGTGTGTGTGTGTGTGTGTGTGTGTGCGTGTGTGTGTGTGTGTGTGTTTGGCTATGAGGGACACAGGAACAGCCCAGGCAACAGCAGATCTGGGATCAGACTAGCTCTGATGTTCTCTAGGTTACTGATTGAATGTTGACATCTCATTTATGTTATATTATCTCTTTTCTATTCTACCTCTCTTCTGTCTTCCACCTCTCTTCCCTCTTCTATCTCTCTTCTATCGTTCTTCTACCTCTTTCTCCTCTCTCTCTCTTCTCTTCTCTCTCTTCTATCTCTCTTCTCTTCTCTCTCTTCTACCTCTTTCTCCTCTCTCTCTTCTATCGTCTATCACTCTTCTATCTCTCTTCTCTTCTCTTCTCTCTCTCTTCTACCTTTCCTACCTCTCTTCTACCTATTCCACCTCTCTCCTCTCTTCTATCTATTCCACCTCTCTCCTCTCTTCTATCCCTCTTCTCTCTTCTATCTTCTACCTCTTCTCTCTCTCTCCCCAGGTGGGTCTAAGAGCATGTTGGACCAGTACCTGAGCCAGATGGACCAGTCCTCCCCCGGCTGCCATCTCCCTCCCCTCCAGCGGGGGCAGCACCACGTGTTCAGCGCTGAGCACACCACCCACGACATCCTGTCCCTCATGGCCAAGGTGCAGGGCCTCAGCATGCCCAGTGAGTTACCATGGAGACCCCAGCCACCAACTGACAAAAACAAACTGCCAAAAACAGACTGTTAAGAAGTAACATGTTTAACACTAGAACAGCCGTGTCTATGTTACCTACTATAAGAGCCGCCTCGGGGGTCAAATGACCACAGTCTTTACAATGGGAAGCTGCTACTTACACACAAAGACCACTAGTTGGCGCGTCTTGTAAATTAGCCTGCCTCCTACACAGAAAAACTGCAAAATAGCTTCATATTAGCTTATCCTGATGTGATGTTGAAAATGTAAGGATACTGGGTGGTAGAACGCACATATCTAGGAAAAGTCATGAAAGGAGGGTCCTGAAATTTGATTGAGTGCAAAGATATAACAAATGTTTTACTCACAGGGTCAAATGACCTCACCCACGGCTGTTCTAGTGTTTAATTGAGGGATATCCCAAAATATTTATTCTATTTTTAAATGTGAGATTATTCTTGTACAATGAAAAGCGCTGTGAAACTGTAATTATTAGGTGTCATTTGTATTCTATACGGGCTATGCCCTAGCCAGCCTCCTCTCTGGGGTCCTTAACGAGCTGTTGTCCTTCCAGAGGCGTCCATGTACCTGCCTGTGACGCCCCTCATGAATAAACACCGCAAGTCTCTGAACCTGCTGGTGGTCCCCCAGCTGCAGCTCGCCCACCAGGCCCAGCTCCACCACCAGGCCCAGACACACCAACACAAGGTCAGAGGTCATGACAGTTCTGCTACAGAAGACACACATTCATGTCTGAACCAATACCAAGCACTACGCTCATAAGAAATACTCTAAGCAATGTGTGTGTGTGTCTCTCTGTGTGTGTGTGTCTGCGTCCCTGTGTGTGTGTGTGTGCTGCAGGTCCCCAGCGTGGCGGACCTGCCCCTCCCCCGGGACGCCCAGGGGAACCCAGACCTGCCCTCCCTGGCCCGCCAGCTCAGCCACTGCCCCTCGCTGCAGGACCAGGCCGACATACTATACATACTCTACATCCTCAAGTACGTCTGAGTGTCTG
>NC_137679.1:44370028-44390028 GCF_963989245.1 Nansenia antarctica | reverse complement strand
GACCACTGACCATGTGACCACTGACCATGTGACCACTAGGTAGAGGACATACAGGATATGGCTCCTCCTTGTTTATCATAGAGAGTATCTTATCGGTCTGTGTACACATACACAGCTAATTTCTCCTCAGACATCTACCACCCCCCTGTACTGTCCCTCCTGAGACATCTAAATGGTAAATGGACTGCACTTATATAGCGCCTTTTTTGCTGCTCCAAAGCTGCTCCAAAGCGCTTTACAACGGCCTCTCATTCACCCATTCACACACACACATTCACACACCAGTGGCGGCAAGCTGCCATGCAAGGCGCCGGCCCGCTCACTGGGAGCAATTTTGGGGTTCAGTGTCTTGCCCAAGGACACTTCGACATGTGGCCAGCCGGGGCTCGAACCGCTGATCTGCCAACCTTGTGATCATTAGACGGCGACTCTACCTCCTGCGCCACAGCCACCCCATCTACTACCCCCTGTACTGTTCCTCCTGAGACATCTACTACCCCCCTGTACTGTCCCTCCTGAGACATCTACTACCCCCTTGTACTGTTCCTCCTGAGACATCTACTACCCCCCTGTACTGTCCCTCCTGAGACATCTACCCCCCTGTACTGTCCCTCCTGAGACATCTACCCCCCTGTACTGTCCCTCCTGAGACATCTACCCCCCTGTACTGTCCCTCCTGAGACATCTACTACCCCCTTGTACTGTTTCTCCTGAGACATCTACTACCCCCCTGTACTGTTTCTCCTGAGACATCTACTACCCCCCTGTACTGTCCCTCCTGAGACATCTACTACCCCCCTGTACTGTTTCTCCAGTGTCAACTAAAAAAGAAAGAAATGATTCCTTCCTCTAGCACAACGACTGTCAATGGCCCCGGGCCTGAGCTAGATGACTCTTCCTGCTACGACTGGAGGATAGATGATTCAATTACTAGTCAAATTAGTCAAATGTTGCGATTGTAAGTCGCTTCGGAATAAGGCGTCTGCTAAACGCCAAACATGTGTTTTAAATGTGTCCATTAGAACATAAAAGGGCTTTTGTTTGACAGAATGCTGATTAATAATCCTGTTTGATTGAGTTTGTTACTGTGTAATGTCTAACGCGTGGTTTTGATTTGCAGTTGGATGACTCTCGGCCGATGAGCGTGGGTTTGAGTTTGTTAGCTATTATTAGGCATGTCGTGTCATCTCTAACCCACACACCACAACACAGCTAGCCTAGCCTAGCCTAGCATTCATCTCTACCCCACAAACCACAACACAGCTAGCCTAGCCTAGCCTTCATCTCTATCCCACACACCACAACACAGCTAGCCTAGCCTAGCCTTCATCTCTATCCCACACACCACAACACAGCTAGCCTAGCCTAGCCTTCATCTCTATCCCACACACCACAACACAGCTAGCCTAGCCTAGCCTTCATCTCTATCCCACACACCACAACACAGCTAGCCTAGCCTTCATCTCTATCCCACACACCACAACACAGAAACATACCAGCTAGCCTAGCCTCCTACATCCATACATGACACACACACCAGCTAAAGCTCATTCATACTTCATTATAACGCCTGGATCAACATAATCAGTATGTCTCATTCTAAACCTGTTTGCCTGGGTGTCAATAATATCTTCTTCACACCATATTCACAAGATGAATACATGTCACTACATAATAACTCACTTTCAGACTGTCTCCATGGCTAACTGTCGTCATGGGTAACTGTCGTCGAGGGTGACTGTCGTCATGGCTAACTGTCGTCATGGGTACCTGTCGTCATGGGTAACTGTCGTCATGGCTAACTGTCGTCATGGGTACCTGTCGTCATGGGTAACTGTCGTCATGGTAACGCTGTGTTTTCCATTCCAGATCTTTCACAGCGGTCATTCCATGAGCAGCAACGTCACCTCACCTCGCTCCACGGTAAACCATGTGACCTCACCCCTGACCTTACCTGACCCCACCTCACCTATAACCGCACCTGACCCCTGACCCCACCTCACCTATGACCTTACCCTGCTTTACCCTACTGTACAATAGCTTACCTTTACCTCACCTGTCCTACCTTTGACCTTTACCTTGCTTTACCCTGCGTTAGCTAACCTTAGCTTAGTACCTTGTTTTACCTGCGTCCTAACGATTCCCACCCGAGTTGGGGTAGACCACGCCAACTTCTGGAATATGTAGGGGTGGGACCCGCATCCCTTGTTCTCTGTAAAGCCATTGTGTTGCCTCTGGGTATGAAATGTGCTATACAAATAAAGCTTAGATTGATTGATTGATCTCTTTTAGTAAAGAAACTGCAGCTTCCTGCCTACGGTCCTTTAGAGATGGCACATGCTTACAATGCTTAAGATAATATTTTGCTTTTAGTATTATTGATAATGTTCATGCCAGGTTAAAAATGTCAGTAGGCCTAGTCTAGTAGCCTGCGTCTTATTCATTGCTGTAGCTTCAAGACTCCCCCCTTAAGTGTTAATCAGCCCCAGTCCCCAGACAGAGGAGCCTTGCTGGCGAAACCAACAACAACTTTGTGTTGTGGATGCTATTATTTTAGCAATTTATTCTAAGTGTTGGTTAGCTAGCTAGCTATGCACTCGTTGGAGGGCTTTGAACGATTTTAGGTTAAAGAAGACGCTTGAACTAACGTTAGCTAGACTAGCTAAAGCTCACGTAGTCAATGGAGTTTAACATGGTCAGTTATGCTTAGCTAGCACGCTAACGCGTTAGCATAGGCTAACGAGAGAATAAATATCTGATTTGTGTTTCAAGTACATGGTGGACATTAGGAGTACGCTACAGTGACATATTACGTGGTTGATTGAAACGGTAATGTTTAAAATAGCCACGCAGTCCGCGAAAATGTATGCCGTTTCCATAGGGATGCAGCCTGCGGGGCGGAAGAACAAGATACAGAGAACAAGGGATGCGGGTCCCACCCCTACATATTCCAGAAGTTGGCGTGGTCTACCCCAACTCGGGTGGGAATCGTTAGGACGCGACCTGACCAGGGGCCGGATTCACCAAAGTGTTCTTAAGATAATTCTTAAGACAATTCTTAAGAAAAAAGATAAGATGTTCCTAAGAATGTTCTTAAACGCTATTCACCATTTTTTTCTTAAGAATTGTCCTATGTCTTAAGAACTTCTTAGTTTTCTCACATAAGAAGTTCTTAGATTTTGAACTGTGATTTTTACACCTGTGTGTCTCTGTCTCTCTCTCTCTCTCTCTCTCTCTCTCTCTCTCTCTCTCTCTCTCTCTCTCTCTCTCTCTCTCTCTCTCTCTCTCTCTCTTGAACTTATGAAGAACTTCCATCTAAAATGTGAATATAAAATAAATAATAGTAAGGACATTGTTTCAGTTACTTGGCCTACTTAAATAACATGTTCATAATGATTAATTAAGTAGTATACATAAAATACAACAACTGCCTCCTTGATTTACTTTCTGAGTACATTGTGGTGTAATCTAGGAATAGGCCTACATGTGACACAGGCTGAAAGGCCCATTTCAGTTATATCTCAAACATACAAACATGTGATAGACATTCACACATTCACACAAAACATTCACACAAAAGTACTCTGACCAACTTGAATTAACAATATGTGTTAACACATTGTCTAGGGCTAAACTAAATATTAATAAAATCAAATAAATGCAATACAAAATTGTTCAAGTAAGACTTACCTTTCACTTTAGCTGCTTTAAGACAGGTGAGAGCTTCTCTTAAAGTTAAGAAGACATTTGAGAAGAAATCTAAGAACTTTGTTTTGGAGAATCTCATTTGTTCTTAAGTTCTATCTTAGGAAAAATCTTAAGAAGAAAGTTAAGAAAAAACAAAAGTTAAGATAAGATTTTCTTCGGGAATACCAAATCTTCTTAAGTTTTGTCTTAAGAACAAATGTTGTTCTTAAGAACAAATTTGTTCTTAAAAACGCTTGGTGAATCCGGCCCCAGGTTATTATAGGGCCCTGGGTTTTTCCTGGCCAGGTCACATGGTCAGGAAAGACTCCTGGCCCTAATCAATAAGAGGCAGGGAGGCACCAGAGACTCCTCCATTACATGACATCACTTCCTGTATCACCAGAGACTCCTCCATCACATTACATCACTTCCTGTATCACCAGAGACTCCTCCATTACATGACATCACTTCCTGTACCACCAGAGACTCCTCCATTACATGACATCACTTCCTGTATCACCAGAGACTCCTCCATTACATGACATCACTTCCTGTACCACCAGAGACTCCTCCATTACATGACATCACTTCCTGTACCACCAGACTCCTCCATTACATGACATCACTTCCTGTACCACCAGCGAAATTTCCAGTGAACGTTCTGAATGTTAGCGTTAGCGTCGTTAGCTTGTCCTCCTCATCCTGCCTGCTGCCTCACTAGTACTGACCTGTAGCATGACGCTGTCTTTCTGCTGGATTTGACTGTTGGATTTGCATGGCTTTTGTGTGTGAGTGTGTGTGTGTGTGTGTGTGTGTGTGTGTGTGTGTGTGTGTGTGCCTTTGCCTTTGTATGTGTGTGTGTGTGTGTGAGTGTGTGTGTGTGTGTGTGAGTGTGTGTGTGTGCCTTTGCCTTTGTATGTGTGTGTGTGTGTGTGTGTGAGTGAGTGTGTGTGTGTACCTTTGCCTTTGTATGTGTGTGTGTGTGTGTGTGTGTGTGAGTGTGTGTGTGTGTACCTTTGCCTTTGTATGTGTGTGTGTGTGTGTGTGTGTGCCTTTGCCTTTGTATGTGTGTGTGTGTGTGTGTGTGTGTGTGTGTGACTGTGTGTGTGTGTGTGTGTGTGTGTGTGTGTGTGACTGTTGGTTTTGCATAGATTTTGTGTGTGTGTGTGTGCGTGTAAATAAACACGTGTGTAACTGCCTTTGTACATGGGTGTGTGTATCTGTGTGTATCTGCCTGTGTGTGTATCTGCTTACCTGTGTGTGTATCTGCTTACCTGTGTGTGTGTGTGTGTGTGTATTTGCTTACCTGTGTGTGTATCTGCTTACCTGTGTGTGTGTGTGTGTGTGTGTGTGTGTGTGTGTATCTGCCTGTGTAGAGGTGCAGCAGCCCCTCCTCCACGCCCAGCGGGATGCTGTCCCCCGTGTGCGGCCTCGGGGGGGGCGCGGGGGGCGGGGACCCCGGTCTGCAGTGGGAGGAGCGGCAGGGCCAGTGGCTGAGGAGGCGCAGGCTGGACGGGGCCATCAACAGGGTCCCCATGGGCTTCTACCAGAAGGTCTGGAACATTCTGCAGAAGTGCCACGGCCTCTCCATAGACGGCTACGTGCTGCCTTCTTCTACTACCAGAGAGGTGAGGGGGGGGGGGAGGGGAGGGGAAGGGGGGGGGAGGGGAGGGGAGAGGAGGAGGCCTCTCCATAGACGGCTACGTGCTGCCTTCTTCTACTACCAGAGAGGTGAGGGGGGGGGGGAGGGGAGGGGAAGGGGGGGGGAGGGGAGGGGAAGGGGGGGGGAGGGGAGGGGAGAGGAGGAGGCCTCTCCATAGACGGCTACGTGCTGCCTTCTTCTACTACCAGAGAGGTGAGGGGGGGGGGGGGGGGGGGAGAGGGAGGGGAGGGGAAGGGGGGGGAGAGGAGGAGGCCTCTCCATAGCCGGCTACGTGCTGCCCTCCTCTACTACCAGAGAGGTGAGGGGAGGGAGGCTGGGGAGGGGCAGACATAGGAGGATAGGGGAGGCTGGTGTAGGTAGACATTGGAAGACAGGGGAGGTAGACATCGGAGGCCGGGGGAGGTAGACATCGGAGGCCGGGGGAGGTAGACATCGGAGGATGGGCTCATTGTAATGCATGGAACGGAATGGGGAATGGTATCCATCCCATGCGTTACAATGTGCCCCGTCCTCTGATTTCTACCTCCACCGGCCTCCCCTGGACAGTAAGTGACAGGTGACTCAAGTGTGGTCCATATTGACTGTGTTTGTAGGCTGTGTTGTATGTGAATGTAACCTGTAATTGTTGTACTATTATGATGATATACCAAATATAGTGTAATGAAGAACTATGGGTGGAAGGGATGTTATCGCCATGGGGGGGGGGGGTTACTCGTGTGTTTATCTAAGATAAGAAAAAAATAATCATAATAGTAATATAATATAATGGTGTTATAATGTGAGTTTTTCATGTGTACCGTTTTGCAATAAATAATTGATTACAAAACAAATGTGTGGTCCATACATGGTCTACAGTGTTGACCTCTCTTTGTGGTTCATACCTGGTCTACATGTTCCCCTGCCCCCCCCAGATGACTGAAGGGGAGATCAAGTTTGCGGTCCAGGTGGAGTCGGTGCTGAACCACGTCCCCCAGCCGGAGTACCGTCAGCTGCTGGTGGAGGCGGTGATGGTGCTCACCCTGGTGGCCGAGGTGCAGGTGGACACCCTGGGGGGCATCATACACGTGGACCGCATCGTCCACATGGCCAACGACCTCTTCCTCAGCGACCAGGTGACCTTTGACCCTATGACCTCTCCCTCCACGACCAGGTGACTGTGACCTTTGACCCTATGACCTCTTCCTCCACGACTGACTGTGACCTGTGACCTTTTGTCCACGACCAGGCGACTGTGACTTCACCTCTGACCTCTGACCTTATCGTACCTCACTGAGGAGCTAGGGGGTGGGAGGGGCTAGGGGGTGGGAGGGGCTAGGGGGTAGGAGAAGCTAGGGGGTGGGAGGGGCTACGGGGTAGGAGAAGCTAGGGGGTGGGAGGGGCTAGGGGGTGGGAGGGGCTAGGAGTGACTTACTTACTTCAACTCTGACCTACGACCTTATGGTACCTCACTGAGCACTAGCCCCCCCCCCCCCCCCCCGCCCCTATGCTGCTGTTAGATCAGTCCCACGTCAGCCCCTCCTAGACTCTAACAAGTAAGGGGGGTAGGAGGGGCTAGGGGGCTTAGGCCTAGGAGGGGCTAAGAGGTAGGAGGGGCTAAGGGGCTAAGGACTAGGAGGGGCTAAGGGGCTTAGGCCTAGGAGGGGCTAAGAGGTAGGAGGGGCTAAGGGGCTAAGGACTAGGAGGGGCTAAGGGGCTTAGGACTAGGAGGGGCTAAGAGGCTTAGGACTAGGAGGGGCTAAGGGGCTTAGGACTAGGAGGGGCTAAGGGGCTTAGGACTAGGAGGGGCTAAGGGGCTTAGGACTAGGAGGGGCTATGGGTTAGGAGCGATACACTCATACGCTCATTATAGAGTTTGACATCTTATCGTTTCACTTCCTGTTGTTGACGTGACCTCATATCCTGTCCCTCCCTCCCAGACGTCCCGCGGGGCCAGCGAGTACTTCCTGGAGAAGGACCCGGCCACGGGCATCTGCACCTTCTTCTACGACAGCGCCCCCAGTGGCAGCTACGGCACCATGACCTACCTGTCCAAGGCCGCGCTGGCCTACGTCCAGGACGCGCTGCCCGCCTCCAGCTGCCTCGTGCAGTGAGCACTTACACCCCCTCCCCCCTCCCCCATCCGCACCACCCCCCTGTACACCCCCTCCCCACCCCCTGTACACACTACCCCCCCCCCCCCCCCACCCCCCTTACACACTACCCCCCCCCCCCCTTACACACTTACACCAGGGGAGGCTGGGGGAGGTAGAACACCAGGGGAGGCTGGGGGAGGTAGAACACCAGGGGAGGCTGGGGGAGGCAGAAATGAGTGATGGTGTCAAACACCAGCAGCCTCCCAGGACCCTGAGACTACCTGAACACCAGCGCCCCCGTGTGGGCCCAGGGTTGGTAGGGAAGAACGTAGACTTAAAAAAACTACTACAAACGTTTGTTTCCATAACAAGTAATTAGTACATTTTTAATAAGTAATAAAAAGGGATTCTTGCAGCTAACCTAAAAAGGTGTCAATAATCTAGCAGCAGCAGTGTTGACTTTAAATTGATTTTAATCCATTATTGTTATTGTTATTATTGTGCCACTAAACATATACACTGTACTAAACGTATTTATTATCTTTTAAAATTAAACTAATTCAGGTGTGTTTTGTTGAAAACAAACATCATTCAAACCTCGATGGTGCGTAAATAAACAACCGTGACAATAAGCTACTGGTACTGTCGTGGCAAATGCCGTCCGGGCAGCCGAAATGTGTCCGGGTGACGTCATCAGGTCTTTCGAACGCCCTCACTATGACGAAGCTAGCGTTCTGGACAGATTACAGACATTCTGGACATTCCTGAGTAAACTCTACCACAGGTTAATGTCTGGATCGTGTGCGAGGCGACTCAGGTACATCGCAGCGAGCGGTAGAGTTTACTCAGGAATGTCCGGAATGCTAGCATTGGTGATTACGTCTCCTGGACATTATTCTGGCAGCCCGGACAAATCTAGCTAGCTAGGTAGTTAGTAAGTTAGATAGATAGATAGATAGATAGCTAGGTAGTTAGTTAGCTAGGAAGTTAGCTAGCTGTGTAGTTAACTAGCTAGGTAGTTTCAGTACATTCTAAAACACTAGCTACTTCCTAATGCATCTGTCCAGAATGTTAGTGTCGGCTTAGCAAGGGCGTTCCAACGACCTGATGACAATACATTTTGACAGTATTTGCCATGACAGCACCTCTGCCATATACGTGACATATCCTGCCTCCTATGAATGTCATCAATATATGTCAGCTATGATACCTATTGATCATCAATATCACATCAGCTATGATACCTATTGATCATCAATATCACATCAGCTATGATACCTATTGATCATCAATATCACATCAGCTATGATACCTATTGATCATCAATATTACATCAGCTACATGACTTATTGAATGACTGCAGCTGTTAACCCAACGTGCCGTCCTGCTGTGTTGGTGACAATGATTCTTTTGTTGTTGCCTGGATTTATTTAAATATGGTGAACAAAACTGTTATTCCACTGAGGAGAGAGCATGTACCTGTATGGAACGCATGGTTATCTGTCTGGTTGTCTGTCTGGTTGTCTGTCTGTGTCGTAAAGAAACAGTTATCTGTAATATCCAGTTGAGTTCATCATCATTTGTTTTGCCATGTTAGAGCCACTGTGTGATGCTACTTGATGTTTACGCTTAAAACAAACATCGGTTACATTACCTGCAAGGTGTAAAGCAAGTTGAAAGAAAGACATTTCAAAGAAATTACCTTTTATTTTTCTAAAACTAAAGCTAGGTGTGTCTCTACAGCTAAAACTACAGCTAGCTGTGTCTCTACAGCTAAAACTACAGCTAGCTGTGTGTCTTTACAGATAAAACTACAGCTAGCTGTGTGTCTTTACAGATAAAACTACAGCTAGCTGTGTGTCTTTACAGATAAAACTACAGCTAGCTGTGTCTCTACAGCTAAAACTACAGCTAGCTGTGTCTTTACAGATAAAACTACATCTAGCTGTGTGTCTTTACAGATAAAACTACAGCTAGCTGTGTGTCTTTACAGATAAAACTACAGCTAGCTGTGTGTCTTTACAGCTAAAACTACAGCTAGCTAGTGTCTTTACAGATAAAACTACAGCTAGCTGTGTGTCTTTACAGATAAAACTACAGCTAGCTGTGTGTCTTTACAGCTAAAACTACAGCTAGCTGTGTGTCTTTATCTGGTGATCTGGTATAACTGGCCTGAGAGGTCACATGATCGCCTCAGAGGACGGGCTGGTCGTAGAGCATGGACAGAGGGATGGAAAGAGGGATGAAAAGAGGGATGGTACTGAATCAAACAGGCCTGACATCATTCCTCATTCCGTCCCATGCGTTACAATGAGCCCGTCCTCCAATTCCTCCCTCCACCAGCCTCCCCTGGGGCAGTGACCTGCCTGTTTGTTGTTGGGGGTGAAGGAGAGGTGTGAGGTTAATAACAGTGGTGTTTATGGTCTGTCTTCCTTACAGAGGAGTCCACAGTCTCTATAAACACATGTCACTGATGTATAGAATCATTATTAATATATATGTATATGTTCAATAATTTATAGTACGCAGTAGTGTGACTGTTTGTATGACTATATAATTAATGTGTATAGTTAATTAATTCTGTCTCATCTGTACAATGACTTCATTCATCATTTTAAAGGAAATAATATTTGATATTCAAATGGAACATGGACAAGACATGATCCACAGGTGTGACCAAGTTGCTAAGATTTATTGGGATCAATATATATAAATATATATATATATATATATATATACAGTATATATACCGAATGCACATGACAATGACTTTACATACACATTACATTTTCATGAATGTTTCATAATATTTATATATATTAATTTGCACTACCGTATGAGATTAATGTTTTTATTTGAAGGAAATATATGCCCGTGAATGCTGTACTTATCTATTAACAATTAATAAAATCTACCAATTAAATATCTGGTTTGTCTCTTTTGATATTGCTGTCTGTGAAGAGATCAGAGGAGCAATACTAATAAATACTTACAGTGGCGGAAATAAGTATTGAACACATCACCATGTTGTCCAGTAAATGTATTTCCAATGAGCCTATTCAAGTGAAATTTGCGCCAGGCTTTGGTATTAACTCAAACAATCCAGACAACAAATCTAAACATTAAAGGCCATATGTAAATAAAGTTATGTGTAATAAAGTGGAATGAAACAGGAAAAAAGTATTATATACTTAACTTTATATACTATAAGTAGTACATACAATACTTACAGGGTTCCTACAGGTCCTTGAAATCCTTGAAAGTTTGTGAATTTGAGAAAAGAAAATCAAGGCCTCTCTCTCTCTCTCTCTCTCTCTCTCTCTCTCTCAAAGAAATCTATATATTCCTTTTTTTTTTTACATAATTATAGTAGATAAGTCTCTGTATTGCTTAACTTTACACAGTAACTTTACACATATTTCACAATATATTGTTTTGCTGTGCTGTGGTAGAGAAGGCAAGAGACCATCCAGTGTTCACACATTCAAGCCTCTCTTTTTAATTGTTGTCTGTGAGCGGATAGTTCCTATTATATAAACTCTCATCTCGATCTGTCTCAAACTATGCCGTGTTGAGTCCTTGAATTTGAGGGAATTGAGTCTTGAAAGTCCTTGAAATGTGCTTGAATGTGATGTTTCAGAAGGTGTGGGAACCCTGGACTTATTTCCCCCTTTGTAACAACCCAGAGGAGAGAGAGGAACCTTCTTTTAGGCAGGGGTCTTCAGGGGTCTCCTCTGCTGGCAGTTCCTCTTGTGGTAGGGGGAGAGGAGGAAGGAGGGGGGGGGGCAGGTACACCTGTAGCCCCCGCCCAGGTTCACACACAGGTGGGAGCAGCCGCCATTCTTAACGCTGCACTCGTTTATGTCTGAGAGAAGAGAGGGAGGATCGTTTATGTCTGAGAGAAGAGAGGGAGGGTGGTTTATGTCTGAGAGAAGAGAGGGAGGATCGTTTATGTCTGAGAGAAGAGAGGGAGGATCGTTTATGTCTGAGAGAAGAGAGGGAGGATCGTTTATGTCTGAGAGAAGAGAGGGAGGGTCGTTTATGTCTGAGAGAAGAGAGGGAGGGTCGTTTATGTCTGAGAGAAGAGAGGGAGGAACGTCATGGTCACAGACAGGGAGGAAGAGAGAGAGAGAGAGTGTGTGTATGTGTGAGTGAGATGAGATGAGGACAGAGGATATCAGAGTGTGTATGTGAGTGTGTGTGTGTGTGTGTGCGTGTGTGTGTGTGTACTCACCCTGACAGTGGTGTGCGTCTGTGTGTAGTGTGTGTGTGTGTGTGTGTCTGTCTGTCTGTCTGTGCATGTGTGAGTATGTGTGTACTCACCCTGACAGTGGTGTGCGTCTGTGTGTAGTGTGTGTAGTGTGTGAGTGTGTGTGTGTGTGAGTGTGTGTCTGTCTGTCTGTCTGTCTGTCTGTGCGTGTGTGAGTGTGTGTGTGTATATGTGTACTCACCCTGACAGTGGTGTGCGTCTGTGTGTAGTGTGTGTAGTGTGTGAGTGTGTGTCTGTCTGTCTGTCTGTGCGTGTGTGAGTGTGTGTGTATGTGTGTACTCACCCTGACAGTGGTGTGCGTCTGTGTGTAGTGTGTACCCCCGGGGACAGACGCAGCGGTAAGCTCCAGGCAGGTTCACACACCTCCACTCACACCTGCCGACATGCCCCGCCCCCCCGAGAGGCCCCGCCCCTCCGTGAGGCCCCGCCCCCTGCACACACTCATCTGCAAGGAGGAACACAACCACATAAGTCTCCACATAACGGATCATCCTTTCATAGGAAGTGTGTGTGTGTGTGTGTGTGTGTGTGTGTGTGTGTGAGTGTGTGTGTGTATGTGTGTGTGAGTGTGTGTGTGTGTGTGTGAGTAAAGTCTGTTGTTGAGATCAGAGGGTCTGGTGGACACATCAGCAGGTTGATGAGTTTACGACACACACGTAGAACCCATTTCCTCCCGGGTCGTTGTTCCAGAACACAGGTGAGCACGTCAGAATGTCTGACAGGTGGAACGTTCCAGAACTGTCATATACATAAACATAACACACACAAACAAATACACACACACACACACACTTCCTCTCCTCCTGGTCTAAAGGTGCGTGCTGCCAGAGTCACACAGAGGTGGTTCTGATGAGAACACCAGGACCAACCCCAAGCCTCTCTCTGAACCAGCTGTCCACAGGTGGGTTGATCCTCCCATTCCTACCTCCACCAGCCTCCCCCTGGTGAGGAGGCTGGGGTGACATCAGGGTTAAAGCAGCGTAACTCACCCAGGGGCAGAGTCACCTCAGAGGAGGGAGGAGTCAGCTCAGAGGAGGGAGGAGTCACACTGGGACTCCTGGCCGTCCCATTGGCTGTTCCGCGTCCCTGGCTGGCGTTGGGGGCGGAGCCTGGTCTAGTGGGGGGGGTGTGAGGTAGAGGGGGTGGGGGGGGAGGGCTGAGTGTTGTCTCTCTCTCTGTGTCCACGTTGGGAGGCAGGGAGGCTTGGTTACGGGGGGGGCTGGGGGGTCCAACAGGGGGGTTAGCCAGCAGCACGGGGGGGTGGAGGAACACGTCTTTAGAAGCCGTGTGGGTCAGGGCGTGGTAGTGGACCCGGGGGCGGTCCTTCAGAACCAACGGAGTGTCCAGGTTCTGACCAATCCTGGCCCTCGGCGGAGCGGAGTACCTCCCAGAACTCATGATGTCAGACTCTACACAGGAAGAGAGGAGAAGAAGAAGAAGATTCAGAGAGAGAGGCAGAGAGACAGACAGAGAGAGAGACAGAGAGAGAGAGAGACAGAGAGAGAGAGGCAGAGAAGGAGAGAGACAGAGAGGCTGTGTCTCACCTGTACAGACAGGTGTGGTGGTGGTGTCTCACCTGTACAGACAGGTGTGGTGGTGTCTCACCTGTGCAGACAGGTGTGGTGGTGTTCCAGGTCCGGCCGGTGCAGTAGAGCAGGCGGGGGCCACGGAGACGGTAGCCTGGCAGGCAGCTGAACCCCACCCAGGACCCCCCCTCCTCCACCCTGCTGACCCCGTGGAGGAGAGGCCCGGGGGGGGGGCACCCTGAGGCTGGGGGGGGGAACACACACACACACACACACACACAGACAGCGAAGACAGACAGACAGACACACACACACACACACACACACACAGGTAGCAGAAGACAGACAGACACACACACACACACACACACACACACGTAGCAGAAGACAGACAGACAGACAGACACACACACACACACAAAATATACAGCAGAAAACATCCAGTTAGCTTTAATGAATGAAAATAAAATCTATTAAAATATCTACACACACACACACACACACACACACTGACACACACACTGACACACACACACACACACACACACTGACACACACACACTCTCTAACCAACACACACACACACCCCAACCCACACTCACACCCCGACCCACACACACACACACACACACACACACACTCACCGACACACACACACACCCCAACCCACACTCACACCCCGACCCACACACCCCAACCCACACTCACACCCCGACCCACACACACACACACACACACACACTCACCGACACACAGCGGAGGTTCTCTGGTCCAGTGTCCCGACACACAGCTGTTGGTGCGGTAACCGTGGATACGGTAACCGCGGTTACAGGAGAAGGTAGCGAACAGCCCGCCGTGGCGGAAGAAGGTCCGTCCGTTCTGCAGGTGTCTGAACCCCCGACACGGTACCCCAGAACCTGCACCCAGACCCCCTCAATCACCACCAGAACCTGAGACCAGACCCCCTCAATCACCACCAGTACCTGAGAACCCAGACCCCCTCAATCACCACCAGAACCTGAGACCAGACCCCCTCAATCACCACCAGAACCTGAGACCAGAACCTGAGAACCCAGACCCCCTCAATCACCACCAGAACATGAGACCAGACCCCCTCAATCACTACCAGAACCTGAGACCAGACCCCCTCAATCACCACCAGAACCTGAGACAGACCCCCTCAATCACTACTAGAACCTGAGATCAGACCCCCTCAATCACTACCAGAACCTGAGACCAGACCCCCTCAATCACCACCAGAACCTGAGAACCCAGACCCCCTCAATCACCACCAGAACCTGAGACCAGACCCCCTCAATCACCACCAGAACCTGAGACCAGACCCCCTCAATCACCACCAGAACCTGAGACCAGACCCCCTCAATCACCACCAGAACCTGAGAACCCAGACCCCCTCAATCACCACCAGAACCTGAGACCAGACCCCCTCAATCACCACCAGAACCTGAGAACCCAGACCCCCTCAATCACCACCAGAACCTGAGAACCCAGACCCCCTCAATCACCACCAGAACCTGAGAACCCAGACCCCCTCAATCACTACCAGAACCTGAGACCAGACCCTTCTAATCACTACCAGAACCTGGATTCATTTTGTAGCCAATCAGAGTACTCTTGCTAGGTAAAACACAACATAAAACACAGGGAACTCTGTAGGTGGTGAGTGTTCCGGAATGCTTTGGCGAGCGAACTGAATATTCTACGTTAACACTTTCAAATAAAATTATATTGTGCCAAAAAGCAACATCCACACACTGAAAACTGTGCAAAAAACGTTTTGAGTGTGTGGATGTTGCTTTTTTGCACAATATGATGTTATTTGAGAGATCTTTGACAGGGTACGGTACCTGCAGGCAGGGTCCACAGCAGAGCCAGCACCAGAACTCTCAGAGGGTCCATCACCACACCAGCACAACGGACCTGGTTCCCTGATTCCTTGTTCCCTATTTCCTTAGTCCCCATGTCCCCTAGTTCCATAGTCTCCTAGTTCCTTAGCTCTGGTAACAACAGCAGATCTACACAGGAGAGGAGAGGAGAGGAGAAAGAGGGAGGAGGGAGAGGAAGAGAGAGAGAGGGAAAGAGAGAGAGGGAGAGGAGGTAGAGGGAGGAGAGAGAGGAAGAGGAAGAGATATAGAGGGGAGAGAGAGAGAGAGGGAAGAGAGAGAGGGGTGAGGGGAGAGAGAGGAGAGAGAGGGAGAGGAGGGAGAGGAAGAGAGAGAGAGGAGAGAGGAGGGCTGGACGAGCCTGCTCCACTGACAGCAGACCTGGGATAACACTCAGGAGGGAGGGAGGGAGGGAGGGGGGAGACGAGGGAGGGGGGGGAGACAAGGGAGGGAGGGAGGGAGATGGACATCACTGGAGGAAAATACCCTGTCTGACACAGGTGCCAGCAGACGCGGACACACACACACACACACACACACACAGGAGAAGGAAGGGCTCTGGTGGACTCATCTTTATTATGTGTTTAACAGGACGACAGACAGACACTTCCTGCTGACGGCGGTGGGCCCTCTCAGGACAGGAAGTTGGCCCCTGGGTGTCTGGCACCTGGTAGTTGGTGTGTGTGTGTATGTGTGTGTATGTGTGCGTGTGTGTGTGTGTGTATGTGTGTTGTCCTGTGTGATCCTAGCCATTTGGCCTGTTTCAGACTAACACACACACACAAATAACAACATAACAAATAACAGTAGGATGCTTATAAAGCAATTGTAGCAAACTCAATAAGAGGTGTGTTCTAGTCCAGGTGTGTGTTAGTCCAGGTGTGTGTTAGTCCAGGTGTGTGTTAGTCCAGGTGTGTGTTAGTCCAGGTGTGTGTTAGTCCAGGTGTGTTCTAGTCCAGGTGTGTGTTAGTCCAGGTGTGTTCTAGTCCAGGTGTGTGTTAGTCCAGGTGTGTGTTAGTCCAGGTGTGTGTTAGTCCAGGTGTGTTCTAGTCCAGGTGTGTGTTAGTCCAGGTGTGTGTTAGTCCAGGTGTGTGTTAGTCCAGGTGTGTGTTAGTCCAGGTGTGTGTTAGTCCAGGTGTGTTCTAGTCCAGGTGTGTGTTAGTCCAGGTGTGTGTTAGTCCAGGTGTGTGTTAGTCCAGGTGTGTGTTAGTCCAGGTGTGTGTTAGTCCAGGTGTGTGTTAGTCCAGGTGTGTGTTAGTCCAGGTGTGTGTTAGTCCAGGTGTGTGTTAGTCCAGGTGTGTGTTAGTCCAGGTGTGTGTTAGTCCAGGTGTGTGTTAGTCCAGGTTGTGTGTTAGTCCAGGTGTGTTCTAGTCCAGGTGTGTGTTAGTCCAGGTGTGTGTTAGTCCAGGTGTGTGTTAGTCCAGGTGTGTGTTAGTCCAGGTGTGTGTTAGTCCAGGTGTGTGTTAGTCCAGGTGTGTGTTAGTCCAGGTGTGTGTTAGTCCAGGTGTGTGTTAGTCCAGGTGTGTGTTAGTCCAGGTGTGTGTTAGTCCAGGTGTGTGTTAGTCCAGGTGTGTGTTAGTCCAGGTGTGTGTTAGTCCAGGTGTGTGTTAGTCCAGGTGTGTGTTAGTCCAGGTGTGTGTTCTAGTCCAGGTGTGTGTTCTAGTCCAGGTGTGTGTTAGTCCAGGTGTGTGTATGTCCAGGTGTGTGTTAGTCCAGGTGTGTGTTAGTCCAGGTGTGTGTTAGTCCAGGTGTGTGTTAGTCCAGGTGTGTGTTAGTCCAGGTGTGTTCTAGTCCAGGTGTGTGTTAGTCCAGGTGTGTGTTAGTCCAGGTGTGTGTTAGTCCAGGTGTGTGTTAGTCCAGGTGTGTGTTAGTCCAGGTGTGTGTTAGTCCAGGTGTGTGTTAGTCCAGGTGTGTGTTAGTCCAGGTGTGTGTTAGTCCAGGTGTGTGTTAGTCCAGGTGTGTGTTAGTCCAGGTGTGTGTTAGTCCAGGTGTGTGTTAGTGCAGGTGTGTGTTAGTCCAGGTGTGTGTTAGTCCAGGTGTGTGTTAGTCCAGGTGTGTTCTAGTCCAGGTGTGTGTTAGTCCAGGTGTGTGTTAGTCCAGGTGTGTGTTAGTCCAGGTGTGTGTTAGTCCAGGTGTGTGTTAGTCCAGGTGTGTGTTAGTCCAGGTGTGTGTTAGTCCAGGTGTGTGTTAGTCCAGGTGTGTGTTAGTCCAGGTGTGTGTTAGTCCAGGTGTGTGTTAGTCCAGGTGTGTGTTAGTCCAGGTGTGTGTTAGTCCAGGTGTGTGTTAGTCCAGGTGTGTTCTAGTCCAGGTGTGTGTTAGTCCAGGTGTGTGTTAGTCCAGGTGTGTGTTAGTCCAGGTGTGTGTTAGTCCAGGTGTGTGTTAGTCCAGGTGTGTGTTAGTCCAGGTGTGTGTTAGTCCAGGTGTGTGTTAGTCCAGGTGTGTGTTAGTCCAGGTGTGTGTTAGTCCAGGTGTGTGTTAGTCCAGGTGTGTTCCATCCTGTCACATGACTAAGACATCTAACATCCTGTCCTCAATCTGTTCCATGCATTCCAACGAGCTGGTCCTCCGATTTCTACCTCCACCTGCAGTTCACCTTGGCACCACTAGGAGAGGAGGCAGAAAGTCCCAGTCCACCCCTGTCCTTAACACTAGAACAGCCATGGCTGGGGTCATTAACACTAGAACAGCCATGGTGGGTCATGTGACCCTGTGAGTAAAAATAGTGTTATATCTTTGCACTCGATCAAATTTCAGGACCCTCCTTTCATGACTTGTCCTGGATATGTGCGTTCTACCACCCAGTATCCTTACATGTTCTAAATCACCTCAGGATAAGCTAGTATGAAGCTATTTTGCTGTTTTTCTGTGTAGGAGGCAGGTTAATTTACAAGACGCGCCAACTAGTGGTCTTTGTGTGTAAGTAGCAGCTTCCCATTGTAAAGACTATGGTCATTTGACCTCCGAGGCGGCTCTTATAGTAGGTACAATAGCCACTTTGTTAACAGTGTCAGTAGTTCTCTGTGTCAGTGGTGCTCAGCACTGCTGTCTGCTGGCTCCTTGGAGGCATCCATCTTGTCTCTGACGGCGTCCATCTTGTCTTTGGAGGCGTCCATCTTGTCTCTGGCGGCGTCCATCTTGTGCACCACCCTCCAGGCCTGCAGGAACTCGTGCAGGTCGATGCTGCCGTCCTGGTTCAGGTCCATGCTCCGCGCCAGCGCCTCCATGGCCCCGTCGTCCACGGCAACGCCCAGGTGGGCGCTGAACAGACGCCAGGTGTGACGGAACTCCTCCGTGGAGATCTGACCTGGGGGGGCAAGGAGACACAGTCACATGACCACCTCACCTGTCTGGGTCACATGACCACCTCACCTGTCTGGGTCACATGACCACCTCACCTGTCTGGTCACATGACCACCTCACCTGTCTGGTCACATGACCACCTCACCTGTCTGGTCACATGACCACCTCACCTGTCTGGTCACATGACCACCTCACCTGTCTGGTCACATGACCACCTCACCTGTCTGGGTCACATGACCACCTCACCTGTCTGGTCACATGACCACCTCACCTGTCTGGCTCACATGACCACCTCACCTGTCTGGGTCACCTCACCACCTCACCTGGGGTTACTAACTGTCCCATATTAGCTGGGATGTCCCGTATTTTGGGCTGGGTGAACCTTATATATGAATATAAACTATATGGACAAAAGTATTGGGACACCCGAACACCACACCCATATGTGCTTGTTGAACTTCTCATTCCAAAACCATGGCCATTAATAAGGAGTTGGTCCCACCTTTGCTGCTATAACAGCTTCCACTCTTCTGGGAAGACTTTCTAACTAGATGTTAGAATATATTTGCGGGGGGATTTCCACCCATTCAGCCACAAGAGCATTAAAGAGGTCGGGCACTGATGTTGGGAGAGAAGGACTGTCTCGCAGTCGTGTTCCAATTCATCCCAAAGGTGTTGGGTGGGGTTGAGGCCAGAGCTGTCTGTCTGTCTGTCTGTCTGAATGAATGAATGAATGGTCTTTATTGTCATTAATACAGTACAGGTACCATACAACAAAATTTAGGAGGGGGGGCTCCCCTGGTGCTAGGAAAAAAATACTAAAAACAAGAAGGGAAAATAGCTGGTTTACATAAATAAAGGCTATATACACTATCCACTATACTATACTACTATACTATACAAATAAAACACTGTGCTGTACTCTATGCTATGCTATAGATATCCTAACATTTCCTATCTCTGAACCTTATGTACACGAGGGTTGTCATATTGCACATAGTATTATTGCACATTCAGTCTGTCTGTCTGTCTGTCTGTCAGAGCTCTGTGTGCAGGCCAGTCAAGTTCTCCCAGACCAAACTCGGGAAACTGGAAAGGGCCTTCACCAAACTGTTGCCACAAAGTTGGAAGCGTACAATTCTCTAGAATAGTATGCTGTAGCATTAAGATTTCCCTTCACTGGACTAAGGGGCCTAGCCCAACCATGAAAACAGCCCCAAACCATGAATTGTGTCCACATACTTTTGTCCACATAGTGTACGTTACCTCCCTCGTCCCGTATTCCGGGGATAAATGGACTGACAGCGCCTTTATCCAAAGCTCTTTACAACGGCCTCTCATTCACCCATACACACACACATTGACACACCAATGGCGGCAAGCTGCCATGCAAGGCGCCGGCCCGCTCACTGGGAGCAATTTTGGGGTTCAGTGTCTTATCCAAAGAACCCTTCGACATGTGGCCAGCCGGGGCTCGAACCGCCGATCTGCCAACCTTGTGATCATTAGACGCCAGCTCTACCTCCTGAGACACCGCCGATTCATCCAATCCGATTCATCCAATTCCAATTCATCCAA
>NC_137679.1:44330028-44365028 GCF_963989245.1 Nansenia antarctica | reverse complement strand
CCTGAAAGTGGGCGGGGTTAGAGGGTGTGTACCTGTCCGTCGTGGCAGAGTGGGCGGGGTTAGGGGCGGGGTTAGAGGGTGTGTACCTGTCAGTCGTGGCAGAGTGGGCGGGGTTAGAGGGTGTGTACCTGTCCGTCGTTGCAGAGTGGGCGGGGTTAGAGGCGGGGTTAGAGGGTGTGTACCTGTCAGTCATGGCAGAGTGGGCGGGGTTAGAGGGTGCGTACCTGTCAGTCATGGCAGAGTGGGCGGGGTTAGAGGGTGTGTACCTGTCCGTCGTGGCAGAGTGGGCGGGGCTAGGGGCGGGGTTACCTGTCCGTCGTGGCAGAGCTCGTAGCCCTCCTGTTTGCACTGGTGTGAGCGGATGAGCAGGCTCATGCGGTGGCGGGCCAGCAGGCTGCGCGTCACGTCAGGCCCCCAGTAGCAGCCTCCGCCCCGGAACGTGTTGGGGCTGCAGCCCTCCTGAGGCCGGGGGTCGCTCCACAGCACGTCCACCACCTGCACACAGAGGGGGCGTTCGTAAATACACTCTCAGAGCTCCGGAGCGCACCCAGGGTGCCCTCTGGTCATTCGGAAGTTCAGAGCGCTGGGCTCTACTGTTATATAACTGGGCTCAAGTTATCTACCGTCAACATCACTAAAGTTAGCAACAGAAAGCTAGCTAACGTTAGCTAACGTCAACACTCATGCTACCCCTCACCTGCTTCCACTCCTGCTCCTCACGGGGGGGTCCGGGGGGGGCGAGGCCGGAGAAGGAGTCCAGGAAGGGGACCTGCTCACCGGGGGAGGGGCCTGGCTCGCTGGGGGAGGGGCCAGGCATGCTGGGGGAGGGGCCAGGCTCGCTGGGGGAGGGGCCAGGCTCGCCGGGGGAGGGGCCAAGCACGCCGGGGGAGGGGCCAGTCTGCGGCGTGACACCAGACACGGTCCGAGGAGAGCCCAGCGAAGACGAGGAGGAGGAAGAGGTGGAGGAGGAGGAGCCACTGCCCTGGCTGGTCAGGTGACAGTGCCTCTTCCTGGAGGACCAGGGGTGGTGGTGGTGGGGGGGTCTGGGGTGGGGGGGGGGTTGCGCCCGGCCGCGGGGGGAGCGAGGGGTACGGGGGGAGTGTGGGGGAGGTCTGGGGGTCCTGCTCACGTCCCCCTGGTCCAGACTACGTCTGGGGAGCCTCAGGGCTGACTTCACCTGGGGAGGGGGGGGGAGAAAGAGAGGAGGGGAGAGGAAGAGAGGAGGGGAGAGGAAGAGTGGAGGGGAGAGGAGAGGAAGAGAGGAGGGGAGAGGAAGAGTGGAGGGGAGAGGAGAGGAAGAGAGGAGGGGAGAGGAAGAGAGGTGAAGACCCAAGTTATTTCCTTATGCTTTACTTCAAGAACGCAAGCAAGAGGGTTTAATTTAATGGACGAGATCAACTTCAAACACAGAGGAGCCACTTCACAAACAGCCATGTGTCACAGACTCCTGTCCTGTCCTGTCCTCTCCTGTCTTGTCCCCTTCCCTCCTGTCCCCTCCCCTCCTGTCCTGTCCCCTCCTGTCCTCTCCCCTCCCCTCCCCTCCTCTCCTCTCCTTTCCCCTCCTGTCCTGTCCTGTCCCCTCCCCTCCCGTCCGCTCCCCTCCTGTCCCCTCCCCTCCCCTCCCGTCCGTCACCTTGTGTCTCTGTATGGAGTTGAGGAAGTCCAGGTCTGTCTTGTCAGAGATCCCTCCGTGGACGATGAGGACCTTGCTGTCAATCACCGTCGCTATGGGCAACAGGCTGAACACGTCCTGCAGCAGCAGCAGGATCTCCCTGCCGTGGGTCTGGGGGCGGGGCCAAGACACAGGGGGTGGGGCAGAAACACAGGGGGCGTGGCCAAGACATAGGGTGCGGGGCCGAGACACAGGGGTGCGTTCAGGGACGGAAATGTTACAGAATGTTAAACAATGTTACTGAATGTTACAGAATGTTAAACAATGTTACAGAATGTTACAGAATGTTACAGAACGTCACAGAACGTCACAGAATGTTACAGAACGTCACAGAATGTCACGGAATGTTACAGAACGTTACGGAACGTTACGGAATGTTACGGAACGTTACAGGATGTTACGGAAGGTTACGGAAGGTTACGGAATGTTACGGAACGTTACAGAATGTTACAGAATGTTACAGAACGTTACGGAACGTTACAGGATGTTACGGAAGGTTACGGAAGGTTACGGAACGTTATAGAACATTACAGAACGTTACAGAACGTCACAGAATGTTACAGAATGTTCAGAAAGAAACAAGTTGTTTTGATCAATGTGAGACATGGAATGTCGTCAGTTCTATGAATAATACATTTCTCTCTCCAACTAGTTGTGGCATCTCCTGAGCCCCCAGTCGAAGCCTCAGGTTTCTATGGCAGCGGTCATGACAGCCAGCGTCCACTGGATGGCGATGATCACATGTACACACTGTACACAGGTCAACGTCTCAGCTCTCTGGGAGCTGTGTGACACTGGAGTACCTTACTACTGAGGGCACACACTGATGACATCACTAGAGGGGACAGGATGATGACATCACTAGGAGGAGACAGAATGATGACATCACCAGAGGAGACAGTTACCTTGTATTTCTGCATCACCTCCTTAGTGAAGCCGTACCTGGAACACAGACAGGATGTCAACATGGAGGCAGGATATCATCCTGATAAAAAGGAGTAGAGGCCTAGGCCTAGGGTGTAGGGCCTAGGGGTTAGGGAGTAGAGTGTAGGGGCTAGGCCTAGGGTCAGGGTGTAGCGTGTAGAGTGTAGTGTGTAGGAGCTAGGGTGTAGTGTCTAGGGGTTAGGGGCTAGGGTGTAGGGGCTAGGGGCTAGGGTGTAGGGGTTAGGGGCTAGGGTGTAGGGGTTAGGGGCTAGGGTGTAGGGGTTAGGGGCTAGGGTGTAGGGGTTAGGGGCTAGGGTGTAGGGGTTAGGGGCTAGGGTGTAGGGGTTAGGGGCTAGGGTCTACCTCAGGATAACGATGTGGTCCTCGTGGTTGCCTCTGTTCAGGGTCAGGTGGTCGGGGTAGAGGGTGTAGGGCAGGGGTTGGCTATAGGCGGCCTGTGGGCCATTGCTGGCCCGTCACCAATACTATTTGGCCCAGCAGATTATTTTGAGAATCCACTATAATAATGTCCGAATAGAGAATCTACCTCCACCTGAATAATGCTTATTGTACTTTTATTCATGTTAAGAGTGAATGACACAGGGACAGACAATCAGGCAGCGGGGTGCACCGAAGCGCACTGACCCTGAACCCCTCATAGTGAATCATAAGTAGGTGGACAAGGTGTGGTGCTGAAATAGCCAACATGCGGTGTGTGGTTTGAAAACAATAACATCAGCTCATTAAATCATTCAAACGTAATGTTTACGTATGTGACTGCAACACACATATGAACAGTAACAAAGCAAATTCTGTTTAATTTTCTGAAAAACATTGACAACAAAATCGGCGCAAAAGTGGTGGTAGGCCTATGCTCCTGAAACGACAGAGCAAACGCGCTATTAGGGATAATAAGTACAATGAGCCATAAGCCATTCATTCAAAATATACAAAATACAATTAGGTTATTAAATACAATAACGACAGGCTTGGTACTCACTTAATGTGAAAAGTGGCATCTCTCATTGGTCACTATTTGCTTGATATCTGGTGATATTGACGTCACTTTAATCCGCGGTTGTTTTGAAAACTAATAATATTCTTGATTTGATTATTGATAATAGTGATAACTTGAGTGTTTTCAAAGGGACATTTAGGCAGGTTTGTAATAACGGACACTGTATTTCAAATTAATTAGAGAGAGTCTCAACTATCGCAACTCTATAGTTTATGCACCGCCGCAACCTTCTTTCTACGATGCAACAATCTCCTGTAAGGGGTTCAGAGCTGTCTGGAGTTCCTCCTGGATTGACACAAAACTTTACTGAGGAGATTTCTGGACTAATTTGACAGTCCCACTATGCTTTCATACTCAGTGATTACTAATTAATAAGACCATTATGATAACGACATGGATCCATGTTGAGATGTCCGCGAGACATGCAGAGATTGTTTGTTATTTGAAGGGTATACCGCCATCCGCAGGCAGTTTATTTTTATTTTTTATGCATCAATCGATTCCTCTCGTGCGTCTTTATCACATTCATTGACGAAAAGGACGACTCGCATGTATAGAAAGGGAACATTGTGAGCACGGAAAATGTGAGTCTCACAACGGCTTTGCATTGATGAAACCAGGTAGGATGAACGTATAGTTCGCTGTCCATTTCTCTTTAAATGCCCTGTTTTCACCGTCAACTTTCCTCTTTAGACCTTTGGAGAGTGACATTATGTTTCTCTTGCTAGCAGGTTAAATGTTTAGCTAACTTCACCCGACACGCAAACAACCAATCCAATAATAATGTGACCTTGTCTGGGAGGAGGGGGGAATAATTATCTGAATAAAACTATGTTAAATAATTATTAGAATAAGTTAGGCTGCGATACATCGTCAGTCCACACATTTATTATTCAAAACTATGGAAGAGGGTGAAACTACGTTTCAACGTTGTTGAGAATCACAACAAAACTCGCTAGTCAAGCCTAATACTGCAACGTAATGGATTGGACTACTACCTAGTTAACTATAACACTACTTTACATTGTTAGCAAGCTCACAAAACAAGCTGTGTTAGTTGACTAGCAATGTGTACAAGTATTAGAACGTGTCACATTTTTTAAACAATCAATTACTTAAATTAGCCTTTGATTATGTTCTGGCCCGCCATCTAGTGGCTCAAAAAAATGTTGGCCCGAGGCCAAACCTAATTGCCGACCCCTGGTGTAGGGTGTAGGGTGTAGTGTGTAGGGTGTAGGGTGTAGTGTGTAGGGTGTAGTGTCTAGTGTGTAGGGTGTAGGGGTGTAGGGTGTAGTGTGTAGGGTGTAGGGTGTAGGGTGTAGGGCAGGGGTGCTCATTACGTCGATCGCGATCGACCGGTCGATCGCGAAGGTAGTGTGGGTAGATCACACGGCATTGAAAAAAAAAAAAAAAAAAAGTTTAAAAAAAAACATTTAAATATTTTTTTTTGAAAAGTAGCCGGGGACGCCTCCCGTCTGGACCACACAGGAGAGGGCATCACTCAGCCCCGCGCCGCCTCACAACACACACACACACACACACACACACACACACACACACACACACACAGACAGACAGACACAAGCACACACACATGCACACACAGACAGACAGACAGACACACACACACACACACACACACAGACAGACAGACAGACAGACAGACACACACAGACAGACAGACAGACAGACAGACAGACAGACAGACAGACAGACAGACAGACAGACAGACAGACACACACACACACACTCTGCCGCCCGGAGACGTCGATGGCACCTGGCTTGGCACTGGCCAGTCTGGTGTAAACCACTCAGAGCTCCTGAGTTAATGTTAATGTTAATGGACTACCAGTGTGAATATTTGTTATATAGTTTAATAAATCTCTTCTTTGATTTTGAAACAGTGTAGCGTGGCCTTAATTTGTTATTATTACAGTACATTTTTGTGTTCGCAGCAATGGCAATATGTTTTATTTGGTTGGTAGATCTTGTTGAGCTGGTAATTTGAAAAGTAGCTCACAAGCCTAAAAAGTGTGAGCACCCCTGGTGTAGGGTGTAGTGTGTAGGGTGTAGGGTGTAGGGTGTAGTGTGTAGTGTGTAGGGTGTAGTGTGTAGTGTGTAGGGTGTAGTGTGTAGGGTGTAGTGTGTAGGGTGTAGTGTGTAGTGTGTAGGGTGTAGTGTGTAGTGTGTAGGGTGTAGTGTGTAGTGTGTAGGGTGTAGGGTGTAGGGTGTAGTGTGTAGTGTCTAGTGTGTAGGGTGTAGGGGTGTAGGGTGTAGTGTGTAGGGTGTAGGGTGTAGGGTGTAGTGTGTAGGGTGTAGTGTGTAGGGTGTAGTGTGTAGGGTGTAGTGTGTAGGGTGTAGTGTGTAGTGTGTAGGGTGTAGCGTGTAGGGTGTAGTGTGTAGTGTGTAGGGTGTAGTGTGTAGTGTGTAGGGTGTAGTGTGTAGGGTGTAGTGTGTAGTGTGTAGGGTGTAGTGTGTAGTGTGTAGTGTGTAGGGTGTAGTGTGTAGGGTGTAGTGTGTAGTGTGTAGTGTGTAGGGTGTAGTGTGTAGTGTGTAGGGTGTAGTGTGTAGTGTGTAGGGTGTAGTGTGTAGTGTGTAGTGTGTAGTGTGTAGTGTGTAGTGTGTAGTGTGTAGGGTGTAGGGGTGTAGGGTGTAGTGTGTAGTGTGTAGTGTGTAGGGTGTAGTGTGTAGTGTGTAGGGTGTAGTGTGTAGTGTGTAGGGTGTAGTGTGTAGGGTGTAGGGTGTAGTGTGTAGGGTGTAGTGTGTAGTGTGTAGTGTGTAGGGTGTAGTGTGTAGGGTGTAGTGTGTAGGGTGTAGGGTGTAGTGTGTAGTGTGTAGGGTGTAGGGTGTAGGGTGTAGTGTGTAGGGTGTAGGGTGTAGTGTGTAGGGTGTAGTGTGTAGGGGCTAGGGCACCTCAGGTTCATGATGTGGTCCTCGTGGTTGCCTCTGTTGAGGGTCAGGTGGTCGGGGTAGAGCAGCTGGAAGGCCAGCAGCAGCACCACCACCTCCACTGACTTCTTCCCCCGGTCCACGAAGTCTCCGTTGAACACGTAGGGGGTCTCAGCCGAGGGCAGGCCGTTCTGGAACAACACAGAGACAGATTAAATAGATGGAAAATGCTACCAGATGCTACCAGATGCTACCAGATGCTAAGATGCTACCAGATGCTCCCAGATGCTCCCAGATGCTAAGATGCTACCAGATGCTACCAGATGCTACCAGATGCTACCAGATGCTAAGATGCTACCAGATGCTAAGATGCTACCTACTTCTCTGTTTGATCTGAGTAGTATGTAGTATGAGTCAGGCTTTATGTTCTTATGCTGATGTTCTTCTGATGTGTCATGGCTGGTTGTGCTAACAGCTTCATGTTGGTGCTCTAGGTTATTCTATGCCAACACAGCAGTCCTGGTCTACCTGGTCATGTCTCTTCACTACCCTGGCTCCCCGCTGGTGGAATGAGTCACTACCCATCTTCCGTCGGAGACTGAAGACCTCCATTTCTTCAGGTTACACCTTAACTGCTCCTCCTAAGATTTCTACTACCCCCTGTACTGTGTCTCCTGAGACACCTGCTTCCCCCTATACTGTGTCTCCTAAGATTTCTATTTCCCCCCCTTGTACTGTTTCTCCAATGTCAATATAAAAAAAAGTCTTTCTTTCTTCTTCTATCACGACGACTGCCAATGGCCCCTGGCCTGAGCTAGATTACTCTTCCTGCTACGACTGGTGGACTGATGATTCACTTCCTTAGTGAAATCGATTGTAAGTCGCTTTGGAATGAGGCGTCTGCTAAATGCCAAACATGTAAAATGTAAATACTAACAGCTTCCTATAGCGCTTACGCTAGCTCGGCACGTGTGGAATGATGAAGACAGGATCTCAGCCTTACCTTGTAGAATATGAGCAGCAGATCATCTAGTCGTCCGTGAAGATCGCCTGAACCAAACAGGACGAAGCAGAGGCAACACAGGTCAACAAGCTACGTAACATTTAGATTACAAGCATTAGATAACAAGCATTTAGACACTAGAGACCATCAGCTACAGTGATACTACAGGTGATATGTACTCCTGGTGCATGCTGGGAGCCCTACCACAGACAGTGATACTACAGGTGATATGTACTCCTGGTGCATGCTGGGAGCCCTACCACAGACAGTGATACTACAGGTGATATGTACTCCTGGTGCATGCTGGGAGCCCTACCACAGACAGTGATACTACAGGTGATATGTACCACAGGTGCATGCTGGGAGCCCTACCACAGACAGTGATACTACAGGTGATATGTACCACAGGTGCATGCTGGGAGCCCTACCACAGACAGTGATACTACAGGTGATATGTACCACAGGTGCATGCTGGGAGTCCTACCACAGACAGTGATCTCCAGGTGCATGCTGGGAGCCCTACCACAGACAGTGATGTCCTGGGTGTGGGAGGTGGACAGGTGCATGCTGGGAGCCCTACCACAGACAGTGATGTCCTGGTGCATGCTGGGAGCCCTACCACAGACAGTGATGTCCTGGTGCATGCTGGGAGCCCTACCACAGACAGTGATGTCCTGGTGCATGCTGGGAGCCCTACCACAGACAGTGATGTCCAGGTGCATGCTGGGAGCCCTACCACAGACAGTGATGTCCAGGTGCATGCTGGGAGCCCTACCACAGACAGTGATGTCCAGGTGCATGCTGGGAGCCCTACCACAGACAGTGATGTCCAGGTGCATGCTGGGAGCCCTACCACAGACAGTGATGTCCAGGTGCATGCTGGGAGCCCTACCACAGACAGTGATGTCCTGGTGCATGCTGGGAGCCCTACCACAGACAGTGATCTCGTGGCTGCAGGAGGTGGACAGCTGGGTGATGTTGGGCATGTGCTGCAGCAGCTTCCTGGTCTCCTGCAGCAGCTGGAGGAGGTAGCGGGCATGGAGGGTCTGGGGGGGCGGAGTCAGGATCAGAACCAGAGTATGTGGTGTTTGTTGTAGCCCCTTCAATCACCTCAGCTTGCTTACGTGTGTTTTTTGTCAAGTGTGATGTTGGGGTACCTTGTCTCAGCCACGTGTTCTTAGAATATTTAAATGTTTTATTTTAACTAATGACGTTACTTTTCAGGATGCCATGTTGCAACTGGCCGGAGACTTCAGCTGAAAATTAGCCGACTAGGCTAACGCTGCCTTTTTTACTGTATTTTATATGGTTCATGTATTTGGATTGTCCTCGATATAATAAAATAAATAAATAAAATAAATAAAGAGTGAACCTATCGCTAAGCCACGCCCCCTCCTGTCGCTAAGCCACGCCCCCTATCACTAAGCCACGCCCCCTTTGAACACTCGGACAGGCAACCAACACTTCACTGACTGTGACTGACTGACATTCAATGTCTTACAATGACGGGTGAGTTGGCACATTTCTGATTTCTGATTTACCACAGCAAGTAATAGACATGTTTTTCTTTAAAGATGACAAGAATATTTAGTCAAGAAGCTTTTCACCATCAGATATCAGTGAGTTGTTTGTCAGTTTTCTGCCTGTCGTGACTTTTGCTGTGATATGATTGGACAATTTGTATTTTGGGGGCGTGGCTTAGCGGTAGGTCCATAGCTTTTATTACTTTTTATTATTGTTATTATCATCTTTACATACATTCTTTGGCTTTGGTTCTTAAACATTTGCATTGAACCGCGCTTCTCAAGCACTAAAAACCGCCTCGACAGCGGAGCCAGAGAAAGTAGCTAGCATCATCAGCCCCGCTAGCTAAGACCGTTAACATAGGCCAGCTAAAATGGCGGACTTTTAAAACACCTGTACTAGCTGAACTGAGACCTCTCCGCAGTGAGCTCGGATTCGGAACCAAACTGGATAATACAGCTGTACGTATGGAAATGATGGGCAACTCTGTCATGACATTGGAAACGGACATGTCACAAGTGACGTCTTCTAAAGTCACAGCCAACACCGCTCGCCTGGACGGAGCTGAAGAGAAGGTCCGGAAGCTTCCTTGGCACTAGGGGCAGCGGAAGGGCTTGTCCTCCTGGCTATGTATGGCCTGGTGCCTCTTCAGCTCATCAGAGGATGAGAAATCCCGGTCACACACATAACATGTGATCAACGTGTCAGTCTGCAAATGAACAAAGTGTGTGAGGTTGGTTGGTTGTGGACACCGTTACTTTCCTGAGCGTGAATCAGCTGTTCCTGGATCGGTGTTCCGTTGTTCTTTTCTTTTCTCTCATCGCTGTTGTTGACAGAGGACACCACAGATACTACGGACTTCTTTTTGTTCATGAAACAGCTGATTCTGACTGCCTAATATATAAGCTAAACCGACACTGGTGTCTTTTTTCTATTTCTTTTTATTACAAAAAAGAAAAGAAAAACATTATTATAGTTATTTGATCATCTTCAGACACGATGGACATGAATGGACACCATATTAGGTTATACTGGGAATACAATTCAGTGGCTACATTGTATTTGAACTTTTTTACCCTTTTCAAAGGGGTTGGTTTATTTAGTTATCAAGTTCGATAGTGCCGCGGCTGACGGACACCAATCGTTGCCTGAGTCAGGTTTGTCTAGTTTAGCTGGTTCCCCCTTAGAGTGGAACAGCACGAGCCCCACACCTCAGAGTTGAATAGGGGGTGGGTAGGGGTAGGGAGAAGTTCTAAGTGTTCAATGTGTTTATATGTCATTGTATATGTGTTTTTTTCTTTGTGTATGGAACTGTGTCTGTGTATGTGTGTGCACTTGCATCATTTTTTATTTCTATTTGTTTTCTATAATTTCACAACTTTATATTATGCTGGGATAATCATTTATTCAGGGAACAAAACAGAAAAATAGTCTGGATATTGAAATTGCAAGTTGGAATGTCCGGGGAATGAGAAAACTGGCCAAACTGAAACAAGTATTAGACAGGATAAAATATCTAAAATAGTCTTCCTACAGGAATCCCATTTGATTGCTTCAGACATGCACTCAGTGCCTCATGCTTGCTATCAAGAGTCAAGAGTCAAGAGTCACTTTATTGTCCCATCACTGGGAAATTTGTATTGGGCTTACACCCCACAGCAGCCAACAAAGAGCAAACAGACAATACAGGATATTAGCACACAAACAGAAGGCGGACCTGATTAAAACAAGAGTGGGAATAAAATGATAAGCAAGATAAGTTACATTCATCTGGTGCAGTTTAAAAGTTTAACAGAAACGGGAATAAAAGAATTTTTAAATCTATTTAATCTAGCGTGGGGGACTCTGAACCTCCTCCCAGAGGGCAGCAGTTCATACTCTGCATGTAGGACATGGGAGGGATTCATCAGAATTCTACTAGCCTGTCTGAGAGTAGCCTGTTCAAAAATAGACTGCAGGGATGAGTGGTCTTTCACCCCTATGATCTTCCATGCAGTCTGTATCAGTTGGACCAGTTTGGACCTTAGTTTTACAGATAGGTTACCAAACCAAGATGTAATGCCGTATCTGATGAGACTCTCTAAGACAGACTGGTAGAAAAGTAGCATAAATTTAGGGTCAACACCATGAACTCTAAGGCGGCGTAGGAAGTGTAGTCGTTGTTGTAATCTGCTACAAAGGCTGTCTACATGAGTGCTCCAGGTGAGTGAGTTATCAATGAAAACCCCAAGATATTTGTAAGATAATTTGTATAATACATTTTTACATTTACATTTATACTATAATACTTATGCAAGGGGAGTAGTTATCCTGATACACAAATCTGATGCACAAATCAATACCATTTCAAGTCACAAAAACTACCCAAGATCCATATGGAAGATATATTATTGTTCAAGGTAACATCTTGTCACAAAAAATTAATCTTATAAATATCTATGGCCCTAATGAGGACAACCCATTATTTTTCCAAATAATATTTCTAACCGTGTCTGCCTTGGAGGGACTTCATATTATCGGAGGGGATTTTAACTGTGCCCTCGATCCACAGATGGATAGATCCACCCAAATTGATGCAACTCATGTACAAACTAGAAAACTCTGACTACCTATGAATGATCTAAGTTTAATTGAAGTATGGAGGATGCAGAATCCAAATAAAAGGGAATACTCTCGTTACTCAAGTTCATATACAACTCACTCACGCATTGATTCTTTGTGTTAAGTGTGTAGATGACAAAGGTACTCTATTTCACTGTCTATGGGAGTGTCCGAAGCTCCAACATTTCTGGGAAGATGTAATAAAATGTTTGTCTGAGATATTTAATGCCAAAATACCGTTAAATGTAAAACTCTGTGTGCTTGGAATATATCCGGAGGACTCCACACACAGACATCAAAACAGACCAAACTTCTGGACTTTGGACTCCTTCAAGCCAGGAGAGCCATAGCACTATGCTGGAAGAGTATGGACGCTCCAACATTGAATGAATGAATGAATGAATGAATGAATGGTCTTTATTGTCATTGCTCTAGTACAGGTACCAAACAACGAAATTTAGGAGGGGTGGCTCCCCTGGTGTTAGGAAAGAAAAAAAAACAAGAAAAAAAAACAAGAAGGGAAAGGAGCTGATTTACATAAATAAAGGCTATGTACACTATCCACTATACTATACTGTACAGATAAGACGACTAGGGTTGTCATATTGCACATAGTGTTATTGCACATTCATTGAGAATGTGGAAGAGGGGGCTCTTGGAATCTATTGGTCTGGAAAGATTAACCTACATCATTAAAGGCAAGCGGAAAGACTTTGACAAGCTGTGGGAACCATACATGAAGAACATGTAGGATAGAATACTTTATACAAAGTGGAGGAAAGTTTTGTTTTTGTATTGTTTTTTCATTCAATCCAAAATTGATGCAAGTTGTGTGTGTCTATGTTTGTGAATTTTGTTATTGTATGTTTCTCTTTTTTTGTCTTTTGTTGTCTCGTCTTGGATGTTGGTATATAAAAATGATACTAAAAATATTGTAAAAAAAAACAAACTCTGCTGGCTGTTGTTAACGCTGTAAACAAACCAACTCTGCTGTGTTGTTGTGGCTGGTCTTCATCCTGCAGCAGCAGCAGTGGGGTTGCAGGTGACCCCAGCTCCTTCAACACGGCCGACCAGATCCACACCTGCAACTGGATACGCAGCCACCTGGAGGAGCACGCAAACACCTGCCTGCCCAAACGGGACGTCTACGAGTCCTACAGGCGGTACTGTGAGAAGTTGAACCTGCAGCACAGGAACCTGACCGCCGCCAGCTTCGGGAAGATCATCTGGGACATCTTCCCCAACATCAAGGACCGCAGGCTGGGGGTGCGGGGCCAGTCCAAATATTTCTATAGCGGGATCCGGAGGAAGACGGTTCTGAACATGCCTCTGCTGCCCAACCTGGACCTGAAGAACGACCCGTCGGAGCTGACGGAGCTGGTGCAGACCTACAAGCAGGAGGTGACGGAGGCGGCGTGCGAGCTCATCTGTGATTGGGCGCAGAAGATCCTGAAGCGCTCCTTCGACACGGTGGTGGAGATCGCCCGCTTCCTGGTGCAGGAGCACATCGTCAACCCCCGCTGCAGCCAGGCGGAGCTGGTCACCTCTGCTGCCCTCTCAGGAGGTCCTCCGAAGCCTCACAAGGTGATCAAGAAGAACCCTCTGCCGTCCAAAAGAGGCGGCTCGGAGACCGAAGGAGGCGGCTCTGAAAAGAGGGAGAAGGAGGACCAGGCATCCCAGGGGGGCAAGACATCCATGGAGAAGTCGGCCAAGGGCCCCCCGCCCCCGAGAAGAAGACCCCCTCCTCCTCCTCCGCCACCACGGTCACCGTGGCGACCGCCATGGCCCCGCCCACCTCCGTGCTCCAGAGGGTCCGTTCCTCGGCCCCCAAATGGCCCCCCCCCCGAGGCCCCGGGGGCGGCGGGGGGGGGGACGCCGCCCAAACGGAAAAGAGGACAACCCAGAAAGCCTCGGCCGGAAGACGCCACCGCCCCTCCTCCTCTTCCTCCTCCTCTTTCTGCCCCTCCTCCTCCTCCTCCTCTTTCTGCCCCCCCTCCCCCTCCCCCTCCTCCTCCTCCTCCCTCGGTCAGCCAAGCCCCCCCCCCCTCCTCCTCCTCCTCCTCCTCCATCGTCATACCGTCCGCCGTCACCACCGGGGGGGTGATCCAGAAGGCCTGCTCCTCCTCCTCCTCCTCCTCCTCCTCCTCCTTGTCTTCCTCCTCCTCCTCCGCCCATCCCCAGGTGGTGGAGATCGTGTTCGAGGATTGGTGTTAGGCCAGCTGCCCCCCCCCTCCTCCTCCTCCTCCTCCTCCTCCTCCTCCTCTGCGGTTCCTCCAGGTGAGCAGGTGCATCGTAGCGTGGTGGTCCAGTGTCAGCAGGCGGACTGCTGCTGCAGGGCTCCGGGCACCACAGGTGGGGGCTGGGGGGGACGGTGGGGGTGGTGGTGGGCGGGGGCAGGGGGAGGCCGGGGGGGAGGCCGGGCCATGGTGGAGGTGATCCAGAGGGCTCCGCGACCCCCCAGCAGCAACAACAGCCAGACCCGCCCCCCCCCCCCTCCCCCCTCGGACCAGGTTGTTCACCTGACCCCCCGGTGGTGAGGAGGAGTATTACGGGTACGGACCTCAACAGGTTCTAAGTGCTACTCTTCCTGGGAGACCCCCCAGTACCCCCCCCCAGTAACCCCAGTACCCCCCCCCCCACCCTCCTCCTTAAATATGTTTTATTTACATCTTCGGTTGTGTTTTGTTTGTGTTTGTAGTTGTGTTGAGTTGAGTTTAAATAAAGTTTTTTCATACCTGCTGGTCCTAGAGTGTTTAAATAAAGTTGTATTCATACCTGCTGGTCCTAGAGTGTTTAAATAAAGTTGTATTACGTACCTGTTGGTTCTTGTAGGCTGTGAGGAGGGTGTGTGTGTGTGTGTGTACCTGCTGGTTCTTGTAGGCGGTGAGCAGGGTGTGTGTGTGTGTGTGTGTGTGTGTGTGTGTGTGTACCTGCTGGTTCTTGTAGGCGGTGAGCAGGGTGTGTGTGTGTGTGTGTGTGTGTGTGTGTGTGTACCTGCTGGTTCTTGTAGGCGGTGAGCAGGGTGTGTGTGTGTGTGTGTACCTGCTGGTTCTTGTAGGCGGTCAGCAGGGTGTGTGTGTCGGCCAGGCTGAGGGGGAAGGAGAGGCGGGGCCCGCTGTAGGACTCAGGCACCGTGATGAGGTCATAGTGGGCGTGGCCTCCCGGGCCCGCCCAGGGGTCAGGGGTCAGCAGGTGGGAGATCAGGTCTGCACACAGTGATGATGTCATCAGTCACACAGTGATCAAATCAAATCAAATCAAATGTTATTTGTATAGCGCATTTCTTACAAGATGCAACTCAATGTGATGTCATCAGTCACACAGTGATGTCATCAGTCACACACCGCAGGCGCCAGGGGAGGCTGGCGGAGGTAGAAATCGGAGTGTGTGTGTGTGTGTGTATCTAAGTTGAACACAACTAGAAATGTGATGACATCAAAAGCTACATGAAGTAACCAACAAACTGAGTCTGAAACGTACTTCAACACACTCATTATAATACCTACTCATCTATCCCCTGACTCCCCATCACCTCCCCCCACTCCCTCCTCCCCCCTCTCCCTCTCTCTCTCCTCCTCCTCTCCCCCTCTCTCTCCTCCTCCCTCCTCCTCTCCCTCCCTCCTCCTCTCCCCCCCCTCTCCCCCTCCTCCTCTCCTCCTCCCTCTCTCTCCTCCTCACCTATCACCCCTCCCCCTCCCTCCTCCTCCTCCTGCCCCTCCCTCCTCTCTCTCCTCCCCCTCCTCTGTGTCTCTTCCTCCCCCCCTCCCTCTCTCCCTCCTCCCCCTCCCTCTCTCCTCCGCCCCCTCATTGGTCTGGAGTGTACACATCCCTCTTCAGACAACAGTTGTTGACATAATATATACACACACGCTCACACACACGATTCCACATTACACTGACGGAAAACAACGCAGGCCTGCACGGGGTTGCTAAGCAACAGAGTCTCATGCTCGTATGTTTTTAGGCATAAATCTGAACGCCTGATGAACTGTGGGCCTCTGGTTTCACTCAGCTGGAAATAAATAAATAAATAATACAAATGCAGATGTCCCAATAATCTCCCTACTACGTCTGACTTCCTGTCAGCAGAGCAGAGACACACATCAGAGGACGGTGTAGGACAGATTAATTACCACGATAGATGATTAATCATCATCATTAACACTAGAACGTGTCTATGTTACCTACTCTTAGCGCCGCCTCGGGGGTCACATGACCATAGTCTTTACAATGGGAAGCTGCTACTTACACACAACGACCACTAGTTGACTGTCTTGTAAATTAGCCTGCCTCCTACACAGAAAAACTGCAAAATATCTTTATACTAGCTTATCCTGAGGTGATGTTGAAAATGTAAGGATACTGGGTGGTAGAACACACATATCTAGGACAAGTCATGAAAGGAGGGTCCTGAAATTTGATCGACTGCAAAGATAAAAGATAAGATAAAAACCTTTTTACTCACAGGGTCAAATGACCCCACCCATGGCTGTTATAGTGTTAAACATCTCCGGTATGTTGTTGAACAGCAGCAAGGTGTTGGCTAGTGTGCTGTGGCCAGGGGAGGCTGCTGGAGGTAGGATGAGTCCAGCCTCACATGACACATCCAGGGGAGGCTGGTGGAGGTAGAAATCGGGGGATGGGCTCATCCTACCAGACCCTGAGGAGGTTCTCACCTGGGCCAGACCCTGAACCTGACCCTGAGGAGGTTCTCACCTGGACCAGACCCTGACCCTGACCCTGAACCTGACCCTGACCCTGAACCAGACCTGAACCTGAACCTGACCCTGAACCAGACCTGAACCAGATTGAGGAGGTTCTCACCTGGGCCAGACCCTGACCCTGAACCAGACCTGAACCAGATTGAGGAGGTTCTCACCTGGGCCAGACCCTGAACCAGACCTGAACCAGACCTGAACCAGATTGAGGAGGTTCTCACCTGGGCCGCTCCCGTTGAGCTGCGTGAAGTTGTCCAACATGAAGCTGAAGAAACCAGAGAGCTGGGGAGAGGAGGGGTCAAACAGAGGTCAGGGGTCAAACAGAGGTCAAACTGTCAGCTGTTAATGTCCATGTGACTCCTGCTTTCAATTAACTACCTGTAGCTGTAGCTGGTCTACAGGCTGTAATAAAGGTGTTATACAGACTGTAATAAAGGTGTTATAACAGTGTTATACAGACTGTAATAAAGGTGTTATAACAGTGTTATACAGACTGTAATAAAGGTGTTATAACAGTGTTATACACAGGGGTGCACATAACTTTTTGGGGCCAGTGCTCAGAGCACCTAGGGATGCTGCTTGGTGCTCCCCGAGCTCGCGAGTCACGACCCGTCCCACAGGATGGATAAAAAAGGGATACATGGATAACTTATATTAGCAAAACGACATTTATTCATAAATAAAGATGAACGAACAAATGATTGTGTGCAAAACAAAAGAAACAAATGCAAAATCAAATGACTGCTCTTTAAGCATGAAAGTCTGTCAGACTCCTTTAAACACAATGAAATCAACTGACATCTCTTTAAGCACTAACTGAATGTCTGTTCTTTAAACACAATGAAATCAACTGACATCTCTTTAACACTAGAACAGCCGTGAGGTGTTAAACAGCACCAGTGAGTACAAAAAAAATTCTACCTTTGCACTCGATCACATTTCAGGACCCTCCTTTCATGACTTTTCCTAGATATGTGCGTTCTACCACCCAGCATTTTTACATTTTCAAAATCGAGTTAGTATAAAGCGTTTTAGCAGTATTTCTGTGTGTGTCTGTGTATTTGTGGCTGCCATCTTTTTCTCCAAGCCTGCAATTCTCTTTTATATCAGCAGAGGTAGCAAGGGGGCACACACTGTGCTCAAATTCAGGCTTCAGTGCTGAATGAGACACAGTGCATAAGACTGATATTTGTGTTTATATATAGGCTACAATAACAATCAAAATAAGATATGTATATGTGCAGACAGTTATGAAAATGATAAACTGTACAGTATGTCTCCCAATCAATGTTCGTTCAGACAATACAACCAAAGGCGTAAAAATAATGATGTTCTCATAATGTAATTATATATATAGCTAAATTAGACTGTAGACTGCTATGGAGGTATATTGAAACCAATATATAGATTATATATATAGATTATATATACAACCTGATTGGATTAAATAAGATTCTGTTGTGATTGTGTTGACATTGTTGTGATTGCAAAATAAATCTTGGTTATGTAATGTGTAAAGAACATGATGACACGAATGCCTATTATGATGATATGCAAAAGGGACAATCTGTCTATGAATCTTGGTTCAATCAAGGTTGTACATAGATATACGCAGATTCATATTTGGATAGTTGATTTTGGCACCATTGTATAGTAGCCAATTGCAGAGAGTATACATTATTTTGTTTGTTTACTGCACATTATAAATGAAATGATGTGTATTAATTATTTTTGTTGGTTTGAATCCTCACTGTGTTCATGTGTCTGCTGATGTTAGGGCCGGCGTGAAGTTCACGACAAATAAACAGACTGTGTGAAGCTCATAACTATGATAACACAATATTGCAATATTTATTACTATTCTTTTTTAATAATGATAATCAACTTTCATTCATTAGTAAAGCTCCCGCAGTCTCAATCAATCTCCTCTCCATATATAGCATTTAATCTGTTCCATAGTTCGTTCTCAGCTGACTCAAGCTTCATATCAGATTGCTCTAATAATTTCCCCACTTCTCTGCTTATAGGAACGTTATGCATTTTAGAGAAACATGCAGAGCATGTATTTGACAAAGAAACGTGTAGGCTAAGAACTAGTTTCTAAAGTGAGTTACAATCACTTGATGGTTGATACACGGGGGAGGGTAATCTTATTGATCGTTTCCCATTAGCAAACAATAGCTGCCAATTCATGAGCGAGCCAAGCGGGTTTCAAAGCTGCCAAGCGGGTTTCAAAGCTGCCAAGCAGGTTTCAACGCTTACAAGCTTACAGCAGTCGATTGTCTGCTGATGTTACGGGCACGGCCGGCGTGAAGTTCACGACAAATAAACAGACGTTATCACTGTGAAGCTCATAACTATGATAACACAATATTGCAATATTTATTACTATTATTTTTGTATAATAATAATCAACCATCATTCGTTAGTAATGAAAACTCCCGCAGTTCCGATCAATCTCCTCTCCACTTTACACATTACATAACCAAGATCTCTTTTGACATCACAACAATGTCAACACAATCACAACAGAATCTTATTTTATCCAACCAGGTTTTATATTTTGATTATGACATCATGTCTTTCAACATTGTCACACTTTTCATTACACACATTAGCGGATTTATCATTCTGTACTCTTTCTCTCCTTTCTTTCATGTATTTTCTTTTCTTTTTCTCAATTAGTAGTCTCCTAATCTCGCTACAGTTTGAGCGAGACTGTAACTGTCATTGTTTGAATGAATGAATGAATGAATGGTCTTTATTTGTCATTGATATAGTACAGGTACCAAACAACGAAATTTGGGAGGGGGGGCTCCCCTGGTGCTAGGAAACTAGGTGCTAGGAACTGGTGCTATAACTGTGTTCATGTTATAATGTTTAGTGAACGAACAATTGTTGGGTGTTTGCCACAAATCGGAATTATCTTGCCGTGAAATGTACATCAAATAACATGATGTCGGCGATCTACTAGAACTGCGGGACGACTGCAATGTAGGCTACCATATATATCTGCCATATCATACCGTTTTATATTGAAAAATATGATGGTAAATAAATACATGTGGGACCGATGTATGATATGGCAGAGGTGTGGTGTGTATCAGTCTGTCTCGTTCCAGCGAGTCAACTCGTGTTGACTCAATAAGACATGCGCTTGATGGGGGGAGGGTTGATGGCTCTCGATCGTTTCCGATCAATGAACAAAGACATCGGGTTCCCCCGCAGTCACAGTGCTACATGAAAATATCTAGCCACACACCACATAGCATACCTCCGCCCTATATGTATTTATCATCATATTTCTCAATATAAAACGGAGGTACGATATATGGCAGATATATGTATGGTATATTATGGCAGTTTCTGGCGCCTGTCCCGTTCTGTTGTTCAAAGAATATAATATAAAACGCATCACTGCACTGCTGTCTGTCCTGTGTTGTTTTGTTTGCATTGCATTTTAGCACAGTGCGCCGATTAGATAGAAGATGTTCTACAGAGGGTGATGTAACCCCTCCCTTCCCCCACCCCTCCCCTGCTGTTGTGTCTCGATACCTGGTCAACACAGCTTGGGATTCCAAGGAAATTACTTGGAACTATGTGTGAAAGGGACAACATTGCAATATATATTACAGTTATTTTTTAATAATGATAATCAACTTTCATTCGTTAGTAATGAAAACTCCCGCAGTCTCGTTACATACATGCATACGTTATTATATATATAAATAAAGCCTTGAACTGGCCAAGCATAAAGGCTGAAGATGGAAAGTCACTACAGGCCTATGCACTGTATTTGAGAGGATGCAACAATGCCATGCAAGACTTGCACTATCTGGAAGAGCTTGATAGCCCATCAAACCTCAGGCTTATTGTTTCTAAGTTGCCCTACAAGTATAGGGATAAATGGAGGTCTATTGCCTGCAATATACTTGAGATTAGTCATGGCAGGGCTAAATTCAAAGACCTTGTTGGCTTCATTGGAAAAACAAGCCACAATTGTTTTAGATCCTTTGAATTTAGCCCTGCCTGTAATGTCAGCCTGTCAGCCCCTACAACTGCTGTAAGCTTGAGGGGGATGGAAATCCTTTGTTTGGCTGATCTGCGACTATCAAGAAGAATAAGATTACCATCCCCCATGCTTCAACCATTATATCAAGTGAATGGAACTGACTTTAGAAACGAGTTATTCTGGTTTATTTGCGAGGACCACAGGAAAGGCCAAGGATTTCCACTTACACATGTGTGAGGAAAAGTAACAGCGTTTTGTTACAGAACTGTTCGCAAATGTTCCATTTGTTCATTTGCTTTATTGAGGTGACTCTGCGAAATGACAATAACTAAACAAGTCCTGACAACAAAAATATATGTATAATATTGTATATAATGTTTTTTCTGTATATCACTGTAGACCACAGTCTCACTCACATATACACAACACAACACTGTTGTGTATAATACAGTTTTCTCAGTCGCTTTGGTGCATTTCTCACATCACTATTAACATTTGCACAACAGTTGTCAGTGTCATCAAAATGAAAAGTCCTGACACCATTGTTTATGAACAAGATAGTCAAATGGCTTTGTCATGTTTTCATTATGACAGTTCACTCTGTAAGTGTTTTCCAATGCAAAAAAAATTAGATCTTGAAAGTGAAACCGCAGGGTGCGTTCGTAAATTCGCTATGAGAGCGCCGGAGCGCACACCGGGTTCAACGTCATAAAGGGACCAGGTAATTTGATTGGACAAGAGGCATTCCATGGGTGCTAACCAGATTTCCAGGGCGAATTTACGAACGCATGCTAGCGAATTCGACGACGAAAATCGTCAGAGGAGATATACGGGTTATTTTGATAAACTGGACACATTTTGGGAATATATATTGGTACTTTCTCACCTGAAAACATATTAAAACTTCATAAAATGACATGGTAACACTTGTAAAGGCAAAATTACAGCATTTTTTTTTTTGAAAAAAAATGGAGGATTCAAATCGCCTTCTGCTTGCCGGTGCGAAATGCATTCTGGGAAAAGGCGTCGGAGCCTGGCAGACGGCCTTGTGTGACATCGCCCTCCAGCGATCTTTGTGCGTCAGTACACTCTTCTCTATGTTAAACTATCATAGTGCTGAATCACACCTCATCGCGATTGAATAAGGTCGCGATCCGCGGCGGTCGTAGTGTTAAGCACTAACTGAAAGTCTGTTCTTTAAACACAATGAAATCAACTGACATCTCTTTAAGCACTGCTCTGTTCTGTAAACACTGAAATCAACTTTTCAACAAAAAGTTACAGCCTAAGCATTTACTTATGCTACAAGCTTAATCATCATCATCACTGCTCTCTTGACTGCTGTTAATACTGTCCTCAATTTCAACCATGGTAGAGGATGTTGTAGGCTATCACTTTAAATAGCTCATTATTTTGATTGTGCAACAAAGTCTTTTTTTTCTTCTTCTAATAGAATTCCCAACCATATTCCCTGGGTCAGGGGTCTAGGTGCGATAATAAAGCTGTAAAACAAACGTCTGAACGTTTGAAAGCTTCAGAGAAAAGAAACGTGAAGTCCCTTGGTGTTGTTTTTCCTTTTAGCGTCGTTCGGGACTGAATTTTCACGTGCGGCGTGATAACCACGCGATACGCGGAATGAAAGTACGAGTTACGATACTTTCCGAATGTTTTCGTGAGGGGAGTCGCCGTGGTCGTCGTCGGTCGACTGTTGTGATGGATTACTCGTCGGGCCTTCGGCTGGGGCACTGGCTTTATTACAGTCTGTATAACACTGTTATAACACCTTTATTACAGTCTGTATAACACTGTTATAACACCTTTATTACAGTCTGTATAACACTGTTATAACACCTTTATTACAGTCTGTATAACACTGTTATAACACCTTTATTACAGTCTGTATAACACTGTTATAACACCTTTATTACAGTCTGTATATCACTGTTATAACACCTTTATTACAGTCTGTATAACACTGTTATAACACCTTTATTACAGTCTGTATAACACTGTTATAACACCTTTATTACAGCCTATATAACACTGTTATAACACCTTTATTACAGTCTGTATAACACTGTTATAACACCTTTATTACAGTCTGTATAACTGTTATAACACCTTTATTACAGTCTGTATAACACTGTTATAACACCTTTATTACAGTCTGTATAACACTGTTATAACACCTTTAAATTACAGTCTGTATAACACTGTTATAACACCTTTATTACAGCCTCTATAACTGTTAACAGTGTTATAACCCTACCTGCAGCTGGTCCTGTTCCTCTGCGTACTCTATGGACTGGAAGATGCTCCAGGTGTATCTGCGTCTCATCTCCAGACGGGCCATGTAGCGACGGAACCACCGCTGGATCAAGATGGCCGCCTTCATGGCTGAGTCACAGGGGGAGGGGTGGAGAAGAGGGGAGGGGGGAGAGGAGAGGAGAGGAGAGGAGGGGAGAGGAGAAGAGGGGAGAGGAGGGAGGAGAGGAGGAGGAGAGGAGAAGAGGGGAGAGGAGGGAGGAGAGGAGGAGGAGGAGAGGAGAGGGGAGGAGAAGAGGGGAGAGGAGGAGAGGAGGAGGAGAGGAGAGGAGAGGAGAAGAGGGGAGAGGAGGGAGGAGGAGGGAGGAGGAGGAGGAGAGGAGAGGAGAGGGGAGAGGAGGGAGGAGAGGAGGAGAGGAGAGGAGAGGAGAGGAGAGGAGAGGAGAGGAGAGGGGAGAGGAGGGAGGAGAGGAGGAGGAGAGGAGAGGAGAGGAGAAGAGAGGGGAGGAGAAGAGGGGAGAGGAGGGAGGAGAGGAGGAGGAGAGGAGAGGAGAAGAGGGGAGAGGAGGGAGGAGAGGAGGAGGAGAGGAGAGGAGAGGAGAGGAGAAGAGGGGAGAGGAGGGAGGAGAGGAGGAGGAGGAGAGGAGAGGGAGGAGGAGAGGAGGGAGGAGAGGAGAGGGGAGGAGAGGAGAGGAGGGAGGAGAGGAGGAGAGGAGAGGAGAGGAGGGAGGAGAGGAGGAGGAGAGGAGAGGAGAGGAGGGAGGAGAGGAGAGGAGAGGAGAGGAGAAGAGGGGAGAGGAGGGAGGAGAGGAGGAGGAGGAGAGGAGAGGAGAGGAGAAGAGGGGAGAGGAGGGAGGAGAGGAGAGGAGAGGAGAGGAGAGGAGAAGATTAGATTAGAATCAATTTAATTGTCATTGACAGAGTACTAAGTACTAAGACAACGAAACACAGTTTGGCATCTAACCAAATAGTCCAAATAGTGCAAAAGACATGAATGTATGTGCAGTGCATGGTGGGACAGTATACGGTATTACCAGGGTTCGAGTTATAAGCTGAGCTTTGTGGGGGTCTCCAAAATAACAGTGCGAAATGTTCTCATGCACGCGTGCGAATCATGCCCACACAGCGATGGGACTTACAAGTTTTAATTAGCCATAGGCTACTCATTTCACCACATCAACAGCACCACATGAAACAACAGCTATAAGCGATAGTTACGGGTATCTCGGCCAATAATTTTGTTGTTTTTGCTACACAGTCCATTCACTTTCCCTGTTAGCACGTCACATTGTCCACATCTCCATTTCCAGTGACATCGCACCTGACATAAATAATCATGTATGCTCGTCCATGAATTGTGCTTTCATCTAATGTAATGCTACTACGGGAATCAAGTGATTTGACATTAGAAATTAATTTGTTTCATCTCTTGTGCAATGTGCTCTATAATCTGGGCACATGAATGATCGGATCGGTGAGCAGGGGCCAACTGTCGCGCCATTCATCTCATTAAGTTTCATAATTGGATTCAGTTTTGTATAAGGCATCCTTTCTTTAGCGACAGTATAGGCTGCCCTGAACGAACTAGCTGTCTCCTTATACATACTGGAGGTGAGTTCTGCTACTTTCTTCGGAAGCACTTGCTTTTGTTTGAGCTCTGCTATTTCAACAGTTTCAACGTTGGGTGTCATAACAGGTGCAGCTGAATTCAAGTTTGGTTTCTTGGTTGAAAACCCGAAACTTTCCAGGCTTGTCGACTCGGTCGGCAGCAGTGGCCTTTTTTGGGGCGGCATGATAGCTAGCCTCTTTATATCCACGGACCCTCATGGGGATCCGAAGTGATATAAAGAGTTTACCTCGATCAATTCTCTTCATCGATATCACATTTTTTTCACAACTTTGCATGCTATAGGATGCCACCATTTTTTTCCAGAGACGGTAAACGCGGCCTAAGTCACATCCAGTTTTCTCCAACTGGAGAATGTGTCATGTCCGGTTTCAACGCCAAATTTCCATACCATTGGTCGGCCAACTCAAAAAAATCCCAAAAAACAAACAAATCTGATACATGAGAAAGGTCAAAGGTCAAAGATGGTGCCAACATATCTCCAAATGGCCTAAACATATAGGTGTCCGCCTAAACATACCTGTACTAAAACAGGTACAAAGTTGCATTTGCTCACATTACTAGCATCAACTTTGGCACAAGTACTAATAAGACCCTGGAGTACTGATTCCTAGATGATTTGGGCTTGGTTATCAGGTTTCCAAGGTGATATTCACTGTAAAAGTGTTAGGGTTAAGACGATGTTTTCATAAATGTTAAATGATAGAAGTTGGACGATGTTTTCATAAGAGATAAATGTTGGATACTCTGTATAATTCTGTATCACTGTGTGAGCTTTTGTGCACCCTATGCGCTGGGCTGTGTATTCTCTGCTCATCTTTCCACTCCTAATCGGGGCTCCGCTTCCTGTTGTTGTGTTATCCAGGAGCCCAGCGGTGGAACTGTTTATATTTGAGCTGAACAGTTCCATGGGAATGTTTATATTTAAAATGTACATTTCCATGAGAATGTTTGTGTTGGGCAGAGCAGTCCATGGAACTATTTATGTTAAGGTACATTTCCATGGGAATGTTTATATTTGGGCTGGGTATTCCATGGGAATGTTTATATTAAGCTGTAAGGTTCCATGAGAATGTTTATGTTAAGATGCTTTCCCATGAAACTGTTTATAATTAACGCGGTGCTTTGCCTGCCCCTTTTTCCATTCTGTTAGAATAAAGGCTGACTTAGAGAGTGAAACTTCAGATCGATTTTGACTGACCCTTAACACGGTCTCTCTGAATCACTCTCCTTGCGCAAGAAAACTGAGCTCTTTTGACTCTGGGTCTCTTTGTGTCTGAAGTCTACTACGGTCTGTTGAACTAGCGCTGGGTTAGCATCACCTGCCTTACAACCAGGCTGAGTCAGAATATAGCATTTAACAGTAACGAACATTTGGTCCATTTCGAGCCGGATCTCAACGTCGTCTTTTGAGGAGAGAGGAGACTCGACACGCCGACAGTCTGTCGACAGCCCGGATCCAGCGACCCGGAGAAAGTCCTGGAACGTTGAATTCGGTCCAGGCCGGCTAGATGTCGAAGCTTTGATCCTCGAAAGACGGCCGACGAGATCCCAGACCAGACAACAGGTACAAAGAACGCCGGTAAATGAACGGGTTATTCTCACCCTAAGAGAATAAGAAATATTGCAATTGAAATGAATATTCTATCCTAAATTGTACAAAATAGGAATTGTTTGACATACAAAAAGAATCCATTTTGAAAAACAGATGAATATCTTTGTGTTATGAAAACAGTAGACTAATCGAACTTAGACTGTGAGTTTGACATACAAAAAGAATCCATTTTGAAAAATAAATGTATATCCTTGTGCTATGAAAACAGCAGACTAAGACTAGGAAACTGAAAACTGTGACTGAAAGTGAATGCTTGTGAGAAATTGACTGTCACTGGTGACGAACGGAAAAACAGAGTTGAAACCTCACGGTGTCAACGTAAAACTCTGTCATCCGCGACGCACACTGCGGTGAATTAAGGAAATTAGGTTTTGAACGACACGTTGTCTAGTAAAAACAGAAGAATTGACATAAATAATGTGTAATTGTGGCAGTTTTTAGAATAAGTGTAGGATAGAAAGTCGGTTATGTGTTAAAGAGAGGGATAGAGAAACAGCCTGCTGTGTGTGCGCTTGAGACAGAGGGAAAAAAGTGGCACAGGAAAAAAACGCAGGAGGGGGCTGTGTGTGCTTTTGAGACAGGGGAGTGGCAGTGGTGTGTGCGCTTAAAACAGGAAGAGACTGTGTGTGTAAGCAACGAGTGTGTGAGCGAGACGGGGAGCAGAGAGACCACACACACACACACACACACGTCTGAGCGGAACAGACCTGAATTCCTGCCGGGACACCAATCTACAGAAGAGGCTTTCCCCCCACGCACGCACGCACGCACATAAATAATGGGTAATTGTGGCAGTTCGAATAGCAAGGGGAAAGAAGACAAAGGGGAACTCGATGTTAAGTTTATGAAGTACTGTTTCCCCAAAAGTACGAAGTATTTGAGAAAATGGGATAAAACGTTTGGTTTTAAAGGACAATTAGATCCAGCAGCGTGCGAACTCTTATTAGGACGCCTAGAACTTATATTAAAAAACAAGAGAGGCAGGAAAGATGAAAAGAAACTAGAAAAAGAAGTTATATGCGCTAAAATATGGTTAGATCAAGCAGCCAGGAAAATGACAGGGACCAAGCACACAGTGCTCACGATGATTGACCCAGATGACGAGACGCAGGCAAGTGGGAGTGCAAGAGAGAGAGAGAGAGAGAGACAGAGACAGAGAGACAGAGAGAGAGAGAGAGACAGAGAGAGATAGAGAGAGTGAGAGAGACAGAGAGAGAGAGAGAGAGAGAGGGAGAGCAGGAAAGAAGAAGGGTGGGGGCTAGGGACAGAGAAAGAGGAAAAGCGTAGACCAAAAACACCACTCATGTTAAAAAGAATACAAGATCATAACACCGCCCCGCCCCCCACTGACCCGCCGGCATATCCTGGGATAATACCCAACGGCAAGCCAGTGGAGCAATTATACCCGCCCTTACCCAATGATTTGGACAATTGGGATGATACAACAATCATAGCACCTCTGGTACAAGTAGCCAACCCCCTCTTAGAAGGGGTCATGACAGTATACCGACCATGGACTGTCACAGACTGCAGGGCAGCTTGTGAGAGTGTACCACACTTCAGAGAAAACATAGACGACCATTGCGAAGGGTTAAACCAACTCAGAGATTCGTACGGGCTAAATGGACCAGAGATGGTGCAGGCCTGTCAGACTATATGTGTGGTGGCCTGGGAAAACCCGTCGGATGTCGCTGGCGTTCGTTCGTGGCAAAGAGCAAATATAAATGGAAATCGCGATTTTGGCGATTTTGATATTATGTGGTATTCTAGTACTTTGAACTCCATGCTACATTATGGTGAATAAACATTTTAAGAAAACAAAAGAGAAAGTACTTATTTTGATGTTTTTGTGGCGGGTAGTTTGCTAGCGAAACAACATCCGGTTGAACGTGTCTCATTCTCAGTTAAGCAACGCACGCACACATGAGCGAAAGGAGAGACGATACTTCCACCTGTGTTATTGCCAGTTTACTGATGCTCACAATAAGCATAAAGTAATAAAATCTTAACTAGAAGACACACAAATGGATCTGTCCTTCGCATACCGACGAGGCGAGCAGACTACCACCGCATCACAAGCAGACAAACGAGACCGGCCGATCTGCATAGGCTCCTCCCCCGACCCGGAGGAGAAAGGGGAGGATTTCTCCCCTTTCACTTTTTTTGACATGCTACATTAAAATGCTCATAACTTTTTAAAATAAAGGGCTATCTCAGTCATTCAACCAGTTATGAATAGCTGAGAACTTCTAATTTATGGAAATATAAAAAAATGAAAATGTCAAAATGCCACCATGTGAAGGGTTTTCCCAGGCCACCACACATATATAAATACGAGTGGGCCAGGGTAAGAGGCGACTTTACAGGCAGGGACGCAGCCCATGCGGCCCTAGTAACTCGCAGCGCAGCTTTGAACACTGCAATGGATGCGTTAATAATCAGGGTTCGTCACGTATTCGCACCCATAACAGACTACACTAAAATAACATCATGTCAGCAAAAGGCCGGCGAGTCACTCCAGGAGTACCGAGGCCGCTGTGAACAAGTGTTCAGACGTCACGGGGGACTACCACATAGCGCCGCTGACGCTTCACCTTACCAACAACAACTGAAGGCCGCCCTTATGGGAGGTTTTTCAGCGGGCATAGCAGACTTCATTAGGAAGCATAATATAAACCACAAGACTGGTGGAGTGACAGAATGCATGAACTATGCAGAGCATGCAGTGGAGGATCTCAGACGAAAGAAAGACAAAAAGAGCAATCAGCTGATGCTAGAGACAGAGGACGGGACAGAAATATGTTGTTATGTGGGAGGGAACTCAGGGGGAAATAAGAACAACAAAGGGAATCAAAATAAAGGGAATCACAACCAGGGTGGGGGAGGAAACAATCAGTACAAAGGACACAAGGGACAAAACAGAGAGGGGGGGGGAAATCAAAAAAGAACGGGCTTAAATAAAGATGGGAAATTCCTCTGTTATAATTGTGGACAAGAAGGCCACATGGCCAGAGAGTGCCAAAACCACAGACAAGACAGACGGGGGGATAACCAAGGGGGATATCAACAACAGACCCAACAGGGGGGCAACCAGGGGGGACAGGGATATCAACAACAGAACCAACAGGGGGGCAACCAGGGGGGACAGGGATACAACAACAATGAGGGACATTTTGTCCACCAACAACAACACTGACTAGACGGTCAGGGATCAGACTCAGACTCAGACTGGTCAGACACAGGCTTACAACCTGAAAAGACAGGCGACACACCCCTATTGGACATTTCAGAAGTAATGACAAATTGGTCGCTCTCATATAACAAAATTAAACCAATGAGAAGAATAAAAATAGAAGGAAAAAGCATCGTATTCTTATGTGACACAGGGGCGGACTCCTCTGTGGTTACAGTAGAATTGGCAAATATGTGGCCAGCAATAACAGAACACTGCGTTAAATCAGCAAATGGTCAAATTAGCAGACATCAAGTATCACAACCCTTAGACATAATCGACCCTCTCTCCGGTATAGAGGGTAAATTATCGTTCTCACTAATTCCAGACTGTCCAGTAAATCTCCTAGGGAGAGATGGCATATGCCTACTAAAACTTAGACTTATACCAGTAGCTGGAGGAGTACGTGCAGTAGGACCAACTGAAAGAGCAGAAGACCAGTTAATGGTGCGACATGGGTTAGGACAACCGCACTATTTCTGGTCCCTCAAACTACCACATCCAGCCCCAACTGAAACGGCCAAAACGTTGATTAGTTATGTATCCCCACGAGAGGGACAGACCAGAATGAAACCAACAGAACTGCATATCACCCTTAGATATGCTAAAAAGCCAGGGCCTGACCCGCCCTATCAAGCCCTATTCGATAGAATGGGGCCACAGAGAACAGTTCTTAGCTACCTCTACCAAGACGAGCTAGGAAACGCAGCAGTTTCAACCTCGCTAACCCCAGAGGCAACGAAACTGCTGGGCTCGACTCAGTATCCCCACCTCTCACTTGCTATTGGTCCAGGTACCGAGTGGAAGCAGCTGGGTAGTTTCACTCGGCAGGTAGCAAGCATATGTCAGGGGTGGGAAGACATGAGTGAGAAACCGGGCTGGCAGCGATACCAAAATATAGAACGAAAAAGCCTAGCATGGGTTACAACAATGACACCACACACGAATTTGGACGAATGACAAATAATACTATTAAGTGCAGAGGCTGAGAATGCACTTAAAGTGATTCCAGATAGCCTCTGGTCCAAAGGAAAGACCGATGTGGGATTAATTTTTAAAGTAAAACCAGTACGGGTCAAAGCCAAATCAACTTATCGACCCAATGTCAGACAATACCCATTAAAAGACGACGCCCGCATAGGTATCAAACCAGTTATACAGGACATGATAAAAGCAGGCATTCTTAGGGAATGCCCCGACGCAGAATGCAATACACCAATATTTCCTGTAAAAAAGGCAGACCAAACGTCATGGAGAATGGTGCAGGATCTCCGAGCTGTAAACCAAGCCACACAGGGCGCGGCTGCAGTCGTAGCAGATCCTCACATTCTACTAAACAGTTTATTTGCAGGACAAACATACTTCTCTGTTATAGACCTTAGCAATGCGTTCTTCTCCATCCCAGTGGATAAAGATTCACAGGGGTGGTTCGCATTTACATACGAACACAAAAAATACACATACACACGCATGCCACAAGGGTGGTCTGAAAGTCCAATGATTTTCCACCAGGCAATGCAAAATTGCCTGGCGGACCTTCATATTCCAGAGTCCTCACAGATTCTGCAATATGTAGACGACCTGCTGGTGGCCGCCCCCACCAAACAGGAATGTATGGCCGTCACGATCCAGTTGCTACAGCATCTGGAAAAAACAGGAAGTAAAGTATCGAAATCGAAACTGCAAATATGTCAAGAAGCAGTTGTGTTCTTAGGACACACATTAAACAAAGAAGGGCGTCGCATTAACCCAGACAGAAAAACATCAATGACGGCAACACCACAACCACAGACTAAGAAACAAATGATGCAGTTCTTAGGAATGACAAACTACTGCAGGGCTTGGGTGGCGGAATATGCTGCCATCACCCAACCCCTGCTGAATCTGATATACACAGACACATTAAAAATGAGCGATAAACTCGATTGGAACACGGAAGCATTAGACGCATTTAATACACTAAAACAAAGTCTAGTAAGCTCCTCCGTACTCGCATTACCAGACTATGGGAAACCATTTACTCAGATGGTAGATTGCAAACAAGGATTTATGACCTCAGTATTGACTCAAAAACATGGAGAAAAACAGCAACCCATTGGGTTCTACTCTAAACGATTAGACCCAGTATCATTGGCACTTCCACCGTGCGTTCAGGCTGTCTGCGCGGCAGCAATGGCAGTACAGTGCACGGCAGAAATAGTCCTGTTCCACCCGTTGAGGTTATTAGTACCGCACGCTGTCCATGTTGCTGAATGAAACAAAAATGGCGTTCCTCTCACCAGCTCGTTTCCTCGCTCTGACAGCCACGCTACTGTCACAACCTCACATCAGCATAGAACGGTGCACAGTGTTAAACCCCGCTACACTGATGCCCACCCCAGATGATGGAAACCCCCATTCGTGTAAAGAGCAAACAGAACAAACTTGCAAACCACGGCGAGACCTAAAAGATACTGCACTAGGGAAAGGAGAAGTGTGGTATGTGGATGGGTCTTGCTCAAAGTCACTGACAGGACAGAACATGACAGGATACGCTGTAGTATCAGACACATCAATCATCAAAGCTGGCAAACTACCTCACTCACATTCAGCTCAAGCAGCTGAATTAGTAGCATTAACAAAAGCATGTGTAGCAGCCAAAGGAATAGACATCACATTATACACCGATAGCCAATATGCATATTCAGCGACACACACCTTCGCTGCACAATGGGCTAGGAGAGGAATGAAAACCTCTACAGGAAAATCCATAACACACTCAGAACTGCTGACCAAATTACTGGAAGCAGTTCTGCTACCTCGCTCCCTAGCTATATGCAAATGCGCTGCACACACCAAAGGAACAGACAGAACATCGAAAGGAAATGATTTTGCAGACAGAACAGCAAAAGAAGCAGCTGCGGGTAAATACGGAACTGAGATTCTCGTCAACACAAAACCACTTCCGCAGCCAATACCATTTGAAGCTATTATAGACATGCAGAACAATGCATCAGACAAAGAAAAAACTAAATGGGCTAGAGACAACGCAGTCCTAGGGACTGACAAAGTTTATAGAATAAATGGGAAAATTGTTTTACCACAGAGTCTCTACAAAACAGCAGCTCATTTGATACATGGGGTTTGCCACGTATCAACAGCAGGGATGGTTAACAGGATTAATGAACATTTTCACACATATAATTACACACAATTTTCAAAAAACTTTTGTAGATCGTGTATGACCTGCTGCAAACATAATTCACAAGGAAATGAAAGACCAAAGAGGGGCAAGTTCCCCTCTGCAGAACATTTCAACACATGCATATGGATTTTATCGAACTCCACAGCTCTGGGCCAAACAAGTACAGATACTGTTTGACCCTCATCTGTCCAATGTCAAAATGGGTTGAAATAGTACCCTCAAAAACGAATGATTCACTTACAGTGGCCAAAGCCATATGTAACCGCATCATTCCAAACCACGGCATCCCAGAAAGAATATATAGTGATAATGGCTCACATTTCGTGAACGAATTGATCAAACACGTGTCCAAACACCTGGACATTGAACTAAAGAATCACTGTTCCTATCACCCTCAAAGTGCAGGATTGATAGAAAGAACAAACGGCACAATCAAACTAAGACTTAAGAAAGCAATGGAAGAAACGGGGCGAAGGTGGGAAGAGTGTGTTTCTCTAGTGGAAACATACATGAGAATAACACCGACACCTATGGGTCTGTCCCCATTTGAAATAGTAAATGGGAGAAGGTTTAGACTACCCATAGTAGACGACATTAGGGAAGTAGATTTGGCAGAAACGGAAAACACACTGGCCACGTGGATGACCCAGCTATTTAGGAAACAGGAAATAGCCAGAACAAATAATCTGCCAGACCTTTCTGTCTCCCTACAGGATTCAAGACTACAACCTGGTGACCAGATCCTCATCAAAGAAATAAAGAGAAAACATTGGCACAGCCCGCGGTGGGTTGGGCCATTTGAAGTACTGTTGAGCACCCCAACTGCTGTCAAGATCGCAGAACGAGATACGTGGATACACCAAAGCCATTGTAAGAAAGTGACATTGTTTCCCTCGAACGACGGGTAGTGGTGGAAGTCCGGCTACAAAGGGGGCTGTTCTTGTAGTGAACGGTACGTCTCAAACCGGTGAAGAATTCTCCAGATCCACTACCTCTTAGAATGAGGGGACCACATCTTTTTTGGACAATGGTGTTCCTGGCCTTAGGCCTCACTCTGTTAGTCATAGGACAGACTCCAGAGCAAGATACTGATATTAATACACGAACACGCCGATATCTGGCTGACCTAACACAAGACAAAGACACCGCCACACACCCTTTTCTGACTAACACATGGTACAAATATGTTCACAGACAGGCGCAGAATAGGAATATGACTGACTGTTATGTTTGCTCTCATTTGCCTGTCTCAGCCAGCCACCCCACTCTGTGGGTGGTTCCGCTCTCAAGACGACAAACAGAGTGCCTCATAAGCAAAATAAGTGGAAAAGACAAATCCCCATATTTCTGGAACATTAGGCCCCTATGCGCAGAAACGCTCCCCTTGCATCTCCATTTGCCCAAACCCCTCTTGACCCCTCTAGTCAGATTCGAACCTGGGGTCGAGCTCTCTAACTGCTTTACTAAAAAGAAAGGAACAATTCCTCTAGGGGAACTCCCTAAGATAAGATGCCAAATTACTTGGACAATACCAGAGACAATACCAGAGTACATTATAGGAAATGGCAGAGTACAGCTCGATCCGGATCCCGATAAGAGCTTTAAAGGTTCAAGAATGGTTCAAGAATGGTCAAGAATGAACGATTTCCCTAGAAATGGCACTCGGCCAGTACAGGGGATATATTGGGTCTGTGGGAACAAGGCATACACTCATCTCCCAGATAACTGGGCCGGGGTGTGTGCTCCCGTTGTCCTATCAGAACACACTTACATCATGAGCCATGATATCTCCTCCCGACGAACCAAACGAGACGCCCAAGTCCAGGCACACGACCCAATCTGGGGCAGTGATGTCCCAGATGACAAGAAACTTTGGACGACTAGTCAAAAGATTGTACTTGCATTGTTCCCCTGGATAGGGATAGGGAAGCATTCCCTGCGCATAGAAACCCTGAACTATCAATTAGAGACATTTGTAAATGCATCCCTTACGATAAACGAAGCCCAGAACCGCGAAATCGATCAGATCAGACTGATGGTACTCCAGAACAGAATGGCTCTTGACCTATTGACTGCAGTGGCAGGAGGAACATGTGTGATGCTTAACACCACATGCTGCACTTACATCACAGACAACTTACACTTGCCCAATATGACTGACGCTTTGAACCGACTCCGTGACTTGCAACACATCCTGACAACATCCCACACTGATCAGAATGCGTGGGGATGGTTGGATTGGCTGAACCTGGGAGGCATGAAACAACTATTAGTAAAAGGACTAATGATTTTCTTTGTTGTAATGATATTTCTGGCTGTGCTCGTTTGTTGTGTCTTCCCCTGCTTCAAAGCTATGACTAACAAACTGATTTCAGGAATATTTGTACAACAAATGTTGACTCGAGAGATTATGATGGAACCGAAGTACCAGCCTCTAACCCAAATTGAGAAAAATGAATATTCATGTCTGTGATCTGTACGGCGACGTTGAATGACGGTTGAACTAGAAAATGTGGAAACAAGATAGCTCTACCTGAATAAAGAGACGAATGTTTGTATCGTGATAAAATATGAAAAACAGCAGGGAAATGTTAGGGTTAAGACGATGTTTTCATAAATGTTAAATGATAGAAGTTGGACGATGTTTTCATAAGAGATAAATGTTGGATACTCTGTATAATTCTGTATCACTGTGTGAGCTTTTGTGCACCCTATG
>NC_137679.1:44318002-44324828 GCF_963989245.1 Nansenia antarctica | reverse complement strand
CAATTGCCTCCGGTGCGCCTCGAGACACGTCTTCGCGGACATTGTGGAGTGAAAATAAACTAGAATAGCAATGTTGGTGGTTTAGAACCTCTTAAACCGGACGGACCCAAATGACGCTTTGATTTGATTATTGTTTAGATTTACTTTCTCCTTGTCACGTGTGTTATTCTGCGCTATGATCGGAGCGTGCACACACACAAACTCCGAAGTGTTTCCTATCAAATGACCCCCTGCGTGTGCACGTGACCCCCATGTTCCTAACGTCAGACGCAGTTTAGTTTGGCTCTGGATGGACTACACTGCAGGGCGTTCAGCTCTGGTTGCGTTCGTAAACTCGCTCTGGAAATCTGACCAGCACTCAAGGAATACCTCTTGTCCAATCAAATGACTTGGTCCCTTCATGACGTTGAAGCCGGTGTGCGCTCCGGTGTTCTCAAAGCGAATTTACGAACGCAGCCCAAGTTGTCATGAAAACACTCCAAACTTCAAATGATTTGTTTTTCTTAAAAAATACATCTTTAATATACAAGTCTTTTAAAAAATATACAATATATACACGGTATGAAACAGTCCATGGAGGAACGCCCTCAAGCCCCGGTGTGTCTGGCGCGCGCCCTCCGCTGTAGCAGCGCCGAGGCGGCCTGGAGCTCCCGGTGGGTGACGACGCTCCTCTTACCGGGGCCGCTCCTCTTACCGGGGCCGCTCCTCTTACCGGGGCCGCTCCTCTTACCGGGGCCGCTCCTCTTACCGGGGCCGCTCACCCGGGCCAGCCGCGAGGCCTCGCACCCCACCAGCCTCAGCACCACCCGCCTGGGACACCCGGACCCGCTGGGCAACACCAGGCTCCGAGTGCGCATGCTCTGTGAGGAGAGAAAGACACCACGTCAGCAGAAAGACACCGACCAGGTGAACCAGAACACTGAAGGTACGTTCGTAAATTCGTTCTGAGAGCGCCGGGGCGCACACTGGGTCAATGTCATAAAGGGATCCAAGTCATTTGATTGGACAAGAGGCATTCCATGAGTGCTGATCAGATTCCAGAGCGAATTTACGAACGCAGCCTGATGTTTGTGTTCCATTGGCCTCGTTCGTTACATATTAAATGCAATATTGTGTTGAGGCCCAAATGTCAGCGAAGGGAACACCCTGCCTCGCGCACCTCAGCCTGGGCCCGGTAGAGCACGCGGGAGTAAACCCTGCTCCGCCTCGCCGGTCCTCCGCGCGCAGCTGCTCTCTTCACCGTGCTGTCTGTAACCGGGACCTTCATCTCGTCTTTAGGGTGTAGGTTAGGTTGGTTAGGTAATGGCTTCTCACAGGTGTGGCAGGTGCTTTTATAAGGCCCGGCGGCAGGTGTGAGGAGGCGGCAATCAGGTCACACCTGAGTACCTGATGACGCCTCCCTCCTCACACCTGGGTTTTTAAGTTTGATTAATATTGGACCGTTTTCTCTCTTCAGAAGCTCGTGCACCGTGACATGTCTATGAACAATATATAATTTCTTCTTAGCCATGGGAGGATGGGGAACAATCTACATGTTTCCTTTTATTTTAATATCAGATTTCACTCTTCAACAGCTCTTAACCCCAGGGTGACGTGTCTATGGGTGTTCCTCAGAAGTTCACGAGAATAATAATAATAATAATAATAATAATAATAATATCTTAGATTTATATAGCCTTTCTCAAACCCAAGGACGCTTAGAATGAAGGTTGCAGAACGTTTTGGGCCGTTGCAGTGTAACGGTAGTAAGCAACACTGATGTAAATAAAACACCATTTTATTTTCATATCTTCACCTTCTTAAAATAATGGCTTACGTCATATGTTCAAGTTTTGAGGAAAACAGAATAAACTGAACCAAATCTAGAATGTAATATATTTAGGCAGAAACATAATTTTCCTCAAAAGTGACGTAAGCCATTATTTTTTGATTAAATTATATATTCTTCTTAGTCATGGGAGGATGGAGAACAATCTACAGTTTCCTTTTATTTTGTATATGGTTCAGATTAATTACTATTATATTATATATTATTATTTATTACTTTTTCTACAATTTATTTCGGTTTAAAGTCACTTTTATTTCACAAATTCATTTTCGTCCATTCTTAAAGTCACTTTTGAGGAAAATTATGTTTTTGCCTAAATATCAAACATTTTCCTCAAAAGTGACGTAAGCCATTATTTTAAGACGGTGCCGATATGAAAATGTGTGAAACCAAAGTGACTTTAAAGCTGATGCAGAGCAGGCCCTGTTCCATGACCAGAGCAGGCGTCTCTGTTCAAGTAGAAAATGAATTGAAATCCTGAAATAGACACAATTACTGTCCCCTTTGACTGCACCTTCTGGTGCTTTATATGGGTCAGGGAGCACAGCACACACCCCCTACACACACACACACACACACACACACACACACACACACACACACACTCACACACACACACACACACACACACACACACACACACACACACACACACACACACACACACACTCACACCCCCCCGGTCTTCCATCATGGTGGTTGTGATACACTGTACACACACACACACACACCCACCCCCCAGCCTGGCCTTCCACCATACTGTACACCCCCCTGCCCCCTCCCCCCTCCCCCCCTCGTTCCATACTGTACACCCCCCTCCCCCCTCCCCCCCTCGTACTGTACTGTACACCCCCCTGCCCCCTCCCCCCTCCCCCCCTCGTTCCATACTGTACACCCCCCTGCCCCCTTCCCCCCTCCCCCCCTCGTTCCATACTGTACACCCCCCTGCCCCCTCCCCCCTCCCCCCCTCGTTCCATACTGTACACCCCCCTGCCCCCTCCCCCCTCCCCCCCTCGTTCCATACTGTACACCCCCCTGCCCCCTCCCCCCTCCCCCCCTCGTTCCATACTGTACACCCCCCTGCCCCCTCCCCCCTCCCCCCCTCGTTACTGTACACACATAACGTCTGGCAGTATGGGAGGGGCTTATAGCAGTGCTCAGCGCAGTGTGGGAGGGGCTTATAGGAGGGTCAGGGCATTAGCTAAGCCATTAGCGTCCCGCGGATTAGCGTGGTAATCCAGAGTCCTTCTCCCTCGGCTTCAGAGAGGTGTCCCTCCTCCTCCTCCTCCTCCTCCTCCCTGCGTCGCCTGACCGTCCGTCCTGAGAGTGTAAGATGGAGCTGACCGCCGCCCGCTCTCTGCTGCTGGCGCTGCTGCTGGGAACGCACGGTAGTTATACGCCTCCTCCTCTTTGTCTGGGTCTGGAGCTGGGGCTGGAGGGCTGGGGCTGGGACTGGTCCGCTCTGGATCTGGGCTGGGGCGGCTGGGACTGGGAGAGGGGCGGCTGGACTGGGTCCGGAGCCGGAGATGGAGCTGGAGGAGATGGAGGAGATGGAGCTGGTATGGGGCTGGGTTTGGGGTGGTAGAGGGCTGGGGCTGGGTGGTAGAGGGCTGGGGTTGGGGCTGGAGATGGAGATGGAGGAGATGGAGCTGGTATGGGTCTGGGTTTGGGGTGGTAGAGGGCTGGGGCTGGTGTAGAGCTGGGGTTGGGGCTGGAGATGGAGATGGTATGGAGATGGTATGGGGCTGGGGCTGGTATGGGGCTGGGGCTGGGTCTGGGGTTGGGGCTGGAGATGGTATGGAGATGGTATGGGGCTGGGGCTGGTATGGGGCTGGGGCTGGGGTGTAGGGCTGGGGTGTAGAGCTGGGGCTGGGGTGTAGGGCTGGGGCTGGTCTGGATTTGGGGCTGGGGCTGGGGTGTAGAGGGCTGGGTCTAGGGCTGGGGCTGGAGGGTTGAGTGTAGAGAGCTGAGGTTGGGGCTGGTGAGTAGAGAGCTGAGGCTGGGACTGGGGCTGGAGCTGGGGCTGGGGTGTAGGGCTGGGGTGTAGGGCTGGGGCTGGGGTGTAGGGCTGGGGCTGGGGTGTAGGGCTGGGGCTGGGGTGTAGGGCTGGGGCTGGGGTGTAGGGCTGGGGCTGGGGTGTAGGGCTGGGGCTGGGGTGTAGGGCTGGGGTGTAGGGCTGGGTCTAGGGCTGGGGTGTAGGGCTGGGGTGTAGGGCTGGGTCTAGGGCTGGGGCTGGGGGCTAGGGGCTGGGTTTGGGGCTGGGATGTAAGGCTGGGGCTGGGGCTAAGTGTGGGGCTTGGGCTGGGGCTGAGGCTGGGGTTAGGATTGGGGCTGGGGCTGGAGTTGGGATTGGGGCTGGGGTTTAGAGATGGGGCTGGGACTGGGTTTGGGACTGAGGCTTGGCTGGGACTGGGGCTAAGTGTGGGGCTTGGGCTGGAGCTGGAGCTGGAGCTGGGGAGTAGGGTTGGGGCTGGGGGCTGAATTGAAAATTGTCCTGCGGTGATCCGCAACATCCCCACCCTGGACGCCTTTAAAACGGCCCTCAAGTCCCACCTGTTCACCAAGGCCTCCGGCCCCTAGTTCTGTTGCTGTTTTGTCTGCCTGTCTGTTGTCTGTTTTTTGCAATTTTCTTGTTTCTCTGTAAAGCGACCTTGGGTCCCCTGAAAGGCGATAGGCTATATACATTTAAGTTATTATTATTATCATTATTATAGTCTTTTTGTTGTTGTTGCTGAATTTGCTTTTTTTGCTGATTGCTGAAGAATTTATCAATTTGATTTCAATTCATCCCTGATATTGATTGTAGACTGAATTGACCCAAGCAATGTCAGGATGGCTGAGCTGACTGATGCAGAGACACATTCTAATGCGTTCTAATGCTCATATCTAAAGATCTGATGTAATGTTCTGACTTTTCTTTCAAAAGATGTGAATACATTTCCGCGTTGTTGAAAATCAACGACACGTCGCTAGTCAAGTAACACAGCTTGTTTTGTGAGCCTGCTAACAATGTAACGTTGTGGTCTAGTTAACTAGGTAGCAGTGGGGATTACTAACCCAATCCATTGCGTTGCAGTTTTCTGGCTCGACTAGCGAGTTTGTGTTTTGATTCTCAACAACGTTGAAATGTAGTTCCGTGTTTCAAAAGAAAAGTCAGAACATTTTGATTGGTTGCCGACATGCGGTTCACTAGTAGTGCAGAGATGTATCTGTTATGTGTGTGATTAGATCCATCGTTTGTATTTTATTATAACAACAGTGTTTCTAATGTCACATCTGGCAGACTGTCTGTCCAACCCTGATGGATACTGAACGATAATCTGATCTAATCTGTGTATTATTGTTACGATAATCTGAGTGTTTACTTAATCTGGGTTTAGATTTGATTCGAATTATGATTATGTGTTCTGTCTTTTCTCACAAATGTGTTTTTGTGTTTTCTACATGTCTGTCTGTCTGCCTGCCTGTCTGCCTGTCTGTCTGTCTGCCTGTCCGTCTGTCTGTCTGTCTGTCTATCTGTCTGCCTGCCTGCTTCTCTGTCTGTCTGCCTGCCTGTCTGTCTGCCTGCCTCTCTGCCTGCCTGTCTGCCTGCCTCTCTGCCTGTCTGCCTGTCTGCCTGTCTGTCTGTCTGCCTGTCTGTCTGTCTGTCTGTCTGCCTGTCTGTCTGTCTGTCTGCCTGTCCATCTGAGCAGTCGTGACCAACATCCATGCCCAGGAGGTAGGTGGTCTAACATCCCTAGATGGTGTGTGTGTGTGTGTGTGTGTGTGTGTGTGTGTGTGGTCCAGGGGAGGCTGGTGGAGGTAGAAATGGAGGCTGAAGTCAGAGGAGGGCTCATTGGGATGCATGGAACGGAATGAGGAACGTTATCCAACACACCACCCCTCACCCCAGACCAGACCAACCTCCGACTTCTACCTCCACCAGCCTCCCCTGTACCCTGTATGTTCCTGACGTATTATTGACGTGTTCCATGTCTATCCCATGTTGTTGACATGTCCATCCCATGTTGTTGACATGTCCATCCCATGTTGTTGACATGTCCATCCCATGTTGTTAACATGTCTATCCCATGTTGTTGACATGTCTATCCCATGTTGTTGACATGTCTATCCCATGTTGTTGACATGTCAATCCCATGTTGTTGACATGTCTATCCCATGTTGTTGACATGTCTATCCCATGTTGTTAACATGTCTATCCCATGTTGTTAACATGTATATCCCATGTTGTTGACATGTCTATCCCATGTTGTTGACATGTCTACCCCATGTTGTTGACATGTCTATCCCATGTTGTTGACATGTCTATCCCATGTTGTTGACATGTCTATCCCATGTTGTTGACATGTCTATCCCATGTTGTTGACATGTCTATCCCATGTTGTTGACATGTCTATCCCATGTTGTTGACATGTCTATCCCATGTTGTTGACATGTCTATCCCATGTTGTTAACATGTCTATCCCATGTTGTTGACATGTCTATCCCATGTTGTTGACATGTCAATCCCATGTTGTTGACATGTCTATCCCATGTTGTTGACATGTCTATCCCATGTTGTTGACATGTCAATCCCATGTTGTTGACATGTCTATCCCATGTTGTTGACATGTCTATCCCATGTTGTTGACATGTCTATCCCATGTTGTTAACATGTCTATCCCATGTTGTTGATGTGTTCCTGACATGTTCCTGGCGTGTTCCTGGCGTGTTCGTCCCGTGTTCTAGGAGGGCGTGTCCGAGGCGTGGACGGGCCGTGCCTGTAAGTGTGACTGTGAGGGCGGAGCTTCTCCCACCGTGTTCCCCTCCGCCCCCCTGGACCTGCAGTGTATGCCTGGTAGGACCACACACACACACACACACACATGCACACACACACACACACACACACACATGCACACACACATGCACACACACACACACACACACACACACATACACACTCTGGAGGCTGTGGTCTGGAGGTTGGAGGCTGGGGTTGGAGGCTGGAGGTTGGGG
>NC_137679.1:44298002-44310502 GCF_963989245.1 Nansenia antarctica | reverse complement strand
CGTGTTCTATTCCTGTGTGAGGACATCCCTAATGGTGTAGAAAGGTCCTTATTAAAAACAACATGTGGATTTCCAGCTTGTGAGGTGTAAAAACAGCTTTAACATTAGGATAGGATTTCACCTACTATAAGAGCCGCCTCGGGGGTCAAATGACCATAGTCTTTATAATGGGAAGCTGCTACTTACACACAATGACCACTAGTTGGCACGTCTTGTATATTAGCCTGCCTCCTACACAGAAAAACTGCAAAACAGCTTCATACTAGCTTATCCTGAGGTGATTTAGAAAATGTAAGGATACTGGGTGGTAGAACGCACATATCTAGGACAAGTCATGAAAGGAGGGTCCTGAAATTTGATCGAGTGCAAAGATATAAACATTCTTTTCACAGGGTCACCATGGCTGTTCTAGTTTAAATGTGTTTATAAAACATCCGCTGTTCAGATTGTCTAATAACACAACATGCCGCTCTGATAAAGCAACAGATATGCCACTTACAGGGTTGATACATATTATTTTTAATTCGTATTTACAGACAAAGTAACAATGACAAAATAAACAGCTCTGTTTATGTGTGACATGCAAAACAAAACAAGTATCGGGGCGGTGGGGGGGGCTGGATTGAAAAGGGCATCAGGGGATAATGTCATAATGTGTTTTTCTTTAGGATCAGGATAATCTCACACTCCACGCTGGCCTGTGCAATCCCCTGAGAGTCACGGACGGTCGATACCACCGCCAATGTCGCTAACGCCACTGCTAACACTGCTAACACCGCTAACAATGCTAACACCGCTAACAATGCTAACACCGCTATCATGCTAATGCCTCTAACATCGCTAACGCACACACACGGAGGTCACTGTCAAAGCCTCGCTCACGGCATCTTTAGACTGCAGATGTGTTGCAGCTGGGGGGTGGGGGTGGGGGTGTTAGTGGGGGTGGAGCTAGGGGGGTGTTAGTGGAGCTGGGGGGTGTTAGTGGAGCTGGGGGGTGTTAGTGGGGGTGGGTGGGTCTTAGTGGGGGTGGAGCTAGGGGGGTGTTAGTGGAGCTAGGGGGGTGTTAGTGGAGCTAGGGGGGTGTTAGTGGGGGTGGGGGTGGGTGGGTCTTAGTGGGGGTGGAGCTAGGGGGGTGTTAGTGGGGGTGGGAGTGGGGGGTGTTAATGGAGATGGGTGTGGGGGGGTGTTAGTGGGGGTGGGGCGTTTTATTGGGGGTGGGGGGGTGTTAATGGAGCTAGGTGTGGGGGGGTGTGGGCGTTAGTGGGGGTGGGGGGGTGTGGGTGGGGGTGGGGGGGTGTGGGGGTGTTAATGGAGATGGGTGTGGGGGGGTGTGGGGGTGTTAATGGAGATGGGTGTGGGGGGTGTGGGTGGGGGGGGTGTTAATGGAGATGGGTGTGGGGGGTGTGGGGGTGTTAATGGAGATGGGTGTGGGGGGGTGTGGGGGTGTTAATGGAGATGGGTGTGGGGGGCAGGGTTTCCGTTAGAAAAATTTGCCGTCGGACATCGTGTCCGGGAAGAATTCGATTTACCGGACAAACGTGATATATTCCGGTCATCATATTAAAATATAATAATTTTTTTTTTTTTCAAAATCATATTTCTTTTTTTCAAATCTAATATAGCTGTTTGTCGCGGTGATTACTGTTGTGTAGCGGCCTATATATGCCATTTAATGTCTATTTCTCATCCGATACGATTAGATGCGAGCTATATAATATATAATAATATAACATGATTTGACGCATGCGCGCTATGCCATGCGTCAAATCCAGCGCTGAACGGGCGCCTCACTGGGAACTGAACAGACAGCATCGATCAATGAACGGACTCCACATTACGTTAACTGAAGTTTGTTAAATTGTTTGGGATTAATGTGAGTTTACTATTTTCTCTTTCCAGTTTTACCCTTTTTTTTAAATCAATAAAACAACGTCATTTCTATAACCAGGTCTCGCTGGTTGGGAAGGCATTTCGTTTAGCTCGGGAGTATGACAATGGGGAGAACATAACTGTTTATTGAGAAACAATTGATAGGCAGTCTGGGATACGTATATAAAGAAATACCACAATGTCTAGATGTATAACATTTTATTGAACAGTAACAGTGCAAGCATGTAGGCTTCTGGCGTGACACGGCTAGCCTAATTTCCGTTCATATGCCTTTTATCAGATAAAATAAAATAGAATAAAACTCTTTGAAAATAAATAGGCTTTAAATTAACTTGCAATGCGTATAGGCTAATTTCCGTTCGATGTTACAGTCTAGGCTATGCCTTTTCTCAGATAGATAGGGGATAGCCCTGTAAGCTCATACGGGTCTGTATGTCGTCCTGAAGACCGGCTGTTAGATCATATCGCTGAAGTTTGTCTCCATCTTAGTGTAAATGTTGTCCGTTTTGTTTGTTATCCTTGTTATTGTGCGATAAAGTTAAAGCGCTTCGCTTCGGGACACCATTTTCAGCTGAGCACCAAACACACACACACACACACACACACTCGTGTAACACTGCCCGAGAGAGAAGGACCCGCCCCCTTTAGTTAGCCTATAGCCTATAGGCTAACTAAAGGGGGCGGGTCCTTCTCTCTCGGGCAGTGTTCTGTGTGTGTGTTTGGTGCTCAGCTGAAAATGGTTAGAGGGAATTATTTTCACCGGACATTTATGTCCGACGAGTTTTCAACTTGTCGGACTTCCACTAATTTTACCGGACAAAGACCGCTAATTACCGGTTAACGGAAACCCTGCTGGGGGGGTGTGGGGGTGTTAATGGAGATGGGTGTGGGGGGTGTGGGGGTGTTAATGGAGATGGGTGTGGGGGGGTGTGGGGGTGTTAATGGAGATGGGTGTGGGGGGTGTGGGTGGGGGGGGTGTTAATGGAGATGGGTGTGGGGGGTGTGGGGGTGTTAATGGAGATGGGTGTGGGGGGTGTGGGTGGGGGGGGTGTTAATGGAGATGGGTGTGGGGGGTGTGGGCGTTAGTGGGGGTGGGGGTGTGTGGGTGGGGGTGGGGGGGGGTGTTAATGGAGATGGGTGTGGGGGGGGGTGGGGGGGCGTTAGTGGGGGTGGGGGGGGGTGTTAATGGAGATGGGTGTGGGCGTTAGTGGGGGTGGATGAGAGATAATCTCAAACCAAACAGAATGACATCATCTTTAGAGGTCTGCGATGGCTTTCTCTCCAACATGGCATTTGTGGTCACATGACACCATCTCCAACACACACACACACACACACACACACACACACACACACCTGGATTCTGCTTCTGTTAGCTTTCGATTGATTCGTAATTCAATATATTGAGATAAATATTTGGGTTGAATATGTCAGAGAGGAGAGGAGAGGTTACAGTGTTCAGGTGAGGGTGTGGCAGGTGTTTACAGGTGGTTTGAGGTGGTTTAGACCAGATGGAGGTGGTTTAGACCAGATGGAGGTGGTTTAGAGGTGGTTTGAGGTGGTTTAGACCAGGTGAAGGTGGTTTAGTCCAGGTGAAGGCAGGGTATATCAGTAAACAGGACAGGTAGAGTAATCTTCATCGAGGACTGTGAGAGAGAAATAACAATTGTGAACGACATTAGAACAAGCTCATACCACCTAGAAGTACTGTCAAATAAATAAATAAATAATAATACAATAAAATAGTTCTAGAAGGAGTTCAAAAATGTGCAATTTCCATGACTACCGTGATTCTCTCCTTACAAGGTAAACCTGGGGCAGTTTCATCAGTTTCATTCACACCAAGACAAACATCACCAGGATGAAAGCAGCGCGTTAACGAACACACCCGAGTCTGTGAGACGACTACCACACGCTCACGTCTCCAGAGCCTCCGACAGAAGACAGGAAGACATCTGTCACCCCTCTACACCCATTGGTCAATCAAGTTTGTGTTTATTTGGATCCCCATTGGCTGCTCCAATGAGGTCACATGACCTCACCGTTTGACAGATTGTATGTGGTTGACGTTATTGCTTTAGTCATTAGCATGAGAGACATGTAATCATTCACTTATGTCTCTCATAGCTCTGTATTATAAACTACTATATCTCTATCTCTGATATCTCTATCATAAACTATAGCTCTATTTCTATCTCTCATATCTCTATTATAAACTATAGCTATATTTCTATCTCTCATATCTCTATTATAAACTATAGCTCTATTTCTATCTGTCATATCTACATCACATATCTCTATGTCTCTCTCATATCTCTATGTCCCTGTGGCTGTGTCATATCTATCTCTCATATCTCTATGTCCCTGTGGTTGTGTCATATCTATCTCTCATATCTCTATGTCCCTGTGGTTGTGTCATATCTATCTCTCATATCTCTATGTCCCTGTGGTTGTGTCATATCTATCTCTCATATCTCTATGTCCCTGTGGTTGTGTCATATCTATCTCTCATATCTCTATGTCCCTGTGGCTGTGTCATATCTATCTCTCATATCTCTATGTCCCTGTGGTTGTGTCATATCTATCTCTCATATCTCTATGTCCCTGTGGTTGTGTCATATCTATCTCTCATATCTCTATGTCCCTGTGGTTGTGTCATATCTATCTCTCATATCTCTATGTCCCTGTGGTTGTGTCATATCTATCTCTCATATCTCTATGTCCCTGTGGTTGTGTCATATCTATCTCTCATATCTCTATGTCCCTGTGGTTGTGTCATATCTATCTCTCATATCTCTATGTCCCTGTGGTTGTGTCATATCTATCTCTCATATCTCTATGTCCCTGTGGTTGTGTGATTGGAGACAGAGAGACGCCCCCTGCGTGGAGACGGTGTTGTGGTTTTGTTTCTGGAACATAACTCATCTCTACTCAGTCTATTCAGGATTCCCACTGCACGCATGAGCCCGTCCTCCGTTTTCTACCTCCAGTAGCCTCCCCCGAGGCTGGACTAGAGGACTAGAGGACTAGAGGAGAATGTGTGTGTGTGTGTGTGTGTGTGTGTGTGTGTGTGTGTGTAGAGGAGAATGTGTGTGTGTGTGTGTGTGTGTGTGTGTGTGTAGAGGAGAATGTGTGTGTGTGTATGTGTGTGTAGAGGAGAATGTGTGTGTGTGTGTGTGTGTGTGTGTGTGTGTGTGTAGAGGAGAATGTGTGTGTGTGTGTGTGTGTGTGTGTGTGTAGAGGAGAATGTGTGTGTGTGTGTGTGTGTGTGTGTGACTAGAGGATAATGTGTGTGTGTGTGTGTAGAGGAGAATGTGTGTGTGTGTGTGTGTAGAGGAGAATGTGTGTGTGTGTGTGTGTAGAGGAGAATGTGTGTGTGTGTGTGACTAGAGGATAATGTGTGTGTGTGTGTGTGTGTGTGTGACTAGAGGAGAATGTGTGTGTGTGTGTGTGTGTGATGTGTGTGTGTGTGTGTGTGTGTGTGTGTGTGTGTGTGTGTGACTAGAGGAGAATGTGTGTGTGGGTAAGAGAGTTTGGGTCGAGAGCCGTGGGCAAAGTCACTGTGCTAGTTTGAACACAAGGAAGGACTGTAGCTGGTGCATAGGACAAAGGGACCACTGTGTGTGTGTGTGTGTGTGTGTGTGTGTGTGTGTGTGTGTGAGCCCAGGGCAAAGTCACTGTGCCCATCACCAGCTGGTGAGCTATGCCCTGGGGGATTCTGGGGGATGGAGTTCCTCAACTGTGAAAGTGGACTTCAGCAGGACAGCATGGTGCCTCACCATGGGGCCTGTCCTCTAATCACACACACACACACACACACACACACACACACACACACACACACACACACACACACACACACTCCAGGGTTGATTAAGGTAAGTTTCAGTTTGAATTAATTAAGTACAGTAACTCTTTTATCAGTTAAAACGGCCCATTTCTTTTCCTTTTCTATAATTAATTAATCAAATGTCCTGAATTCAGACTCCCCCTGCCCTCCCCCCTGCTGGACAGACCAGGGGCGTCATGACGATATCAACCCCCCCTACCCTGACCCACCTAGAACAGTAATAATATATAATATCATATAATATAGAATCATATAATATAATATAATATAATATAATATAATATAATATAATATAATATAATATAATAGAGCCTTTGTCCATCTCAACGTCATCATTGGAGAAAGAAAATATAAATAAATAAAACATTCATACAGGAGCAACACTAACTGGAGAGATAATAATAACGTGATATTTGAAAATATGAGAAATATAAGAAAAAGACACTAGCAATTAAACATCCGTAAAGAAATATCGAATTATTACACACAGAATCATAGAATATCTATACACTTCTTTCCGTGTAGAAACAAAAGCTCTCGCAATTACACAATTATTCATCATTCCACAACGCTTTTGATTCCCCACGTACACACCATTCATTAAAGTTAACGTCATTAAATGTAAGTAAGAGAAAATGGAATTTCATAAATAATATCGATACAAATTCTATCAAATATCGGAAACTGCAAAAAATGTATGACTTTAGTGGTCACGGTTGTGATCCTGCCAGGAGCCAGCAGGGGGCAGTAGAGACACCAGAGGCGCTGCGTCTCCCTGCCTACAGGCGCCTCGGCCCAGAAGAACAGTGCCTGCCCCACGTGACCGACCGACCGACCGACCGCGGTTCGAACCCAGGGCCGTGTTATGCGCCACAAAGGCGAGTTAGCCCGCTGAGCTGAAGCCAAAAGGCGTTTTTGCTTCTTGAGGATCCAAAGGAGCAGGTTTGTTTGTCTCAGGTCAGGTGAGTCTCCACCCAGCCCCCCCCTCCCTACAGGGCGGTCTCCTTCAGGTCGTTGAGGTTGGGCATGCGTGCTCGCGACGCCCGGGTGAAGGTGGGTCCGTTCTGTCCCGGCTTTATGCCCATCTGGTCCTGGTAGGGCCCGGCGTGCCAGCTGGACTCCATCTGTCCGGGGAGGGGGGGGTAGTTAGGTTGGCCAGAGGGAGGGGGGTAGTTAGTTTGGCCAGGGAGGGGGGGGTAGTTAGGTTGCCCTGGGAGCGGGGGGTAATTAGGCTGGCCAGGGAGGGTGGGGTAACTGGCTTGTCCGGGGAGGGGAGGGTAGTTGGCTTGTCCTGGGAGCGGGGGGTAGTTAGGCTGGCCAGGGAGGGTGGGGTAGTTAGGCTGGCCAGGGGCAGGGGGGTAATTAGGCTGCCCTGGGAGGGTGGGGTAACTGGTTTGCCCTGGGAGGGTGGGGTAACTGGCTTGTCCGGGGAGGGGAGGGTAGTTGACTTGTCCAGGGGGAGGGGGGTAATTAGGCTGGCCAGGGAGAGGGGGGTAGTTAGGTTGCCCTTGGGGCGGGGGGTAGTTAGGTTGTCCAGGGGGAGGGGGGTAATTGACTTGTCCAGGGGGAGGGGGGTAATTGACTTGTCCGGGGGGAGGGGGGTAGGTGGCTTGTAAAGGGGGAGGGGGGTAACTGGCCTTACGACTCTTAGCCTGGGAAGAGCTGCTGTTGGAGTGGCCCCGGCCTTCTCTCCCCTCCCTCCCCTCCCTCCCCTCGCGGCCGTCACTGAACCCCCCCTTCGAGGGCTGGGGGGCGGGCAGCGGTTGCTGGAAGCGCAGGTCTGAGGGTGGGGGCGGGGCCTGGCTGGAGGAGGAGGGGGACAGGTGGAGGAGTCGACGGAGGGACTTCAGCGGTTGGTGCTGCTGGGGAGAGACACATGGTTAGGGCCAGGGATTTTTCCTGGTTAGGACGACATATGGTGAGAGAAAAACTCCCTTCACATAATCACATTAACTGGTGGCGACGGCCATACTGTATATCCATAAAGTGCCCTTCATAAGTATTGTAAAGAGGAAGCATTTTGTCCTTATTAAGTTCCTTAATGACATTTGCGCAAATACCGATTCCGGAAAAATCTCAGTTTTGGTATTACTAGATCTTAGTGCTGCCTTTGACATTGTAGACCACGACATACTGGGAGCGGTATGTGGGAGCGGTATGTCGTGGTATGTCGTGGTCTACAATGTGTTTCAGACACTGTCCTAAATTGGTTTAGATCCTACCTACAGGACAGAAACTACTATGTATCCGACCAAATTAAAATGACATGTGGGGTTCCCCAAGGATCAATCCTTGGCCCCTTTAAATTTTATCACAGCATGCTTCCATTAGGACACATCTTAAAAATGTGCCCAAAATGACCTACCACAACTATGTGGATGACACTCAACTCTACATAGGCCTCTCACCTAATGATTATAGTCCCATCGACAAGCTCATTGAACAAATAAACGGCTGGATGAGACAGAACTTCCCACCTGCGAGTGTGTATCCACCTGCTTCTCCTGAGGCCATTCGACTCTCTCTCGTTCCCTCCCTCTCTCCCTCTCCCTCTCCCTCTCTCTCTCTCTGTCCCGGTCCCGGTCCCGGCTCTGCTCGCGGTCCCGGTCCCGGTCCCTCGACCGCTCGCGGTTCTTCCGCCGTCCGCTGTGGTGCGAGGAGGACTTCCCCCCCCGCTGCTGGATCAGATGGTCCTGGCCCTCACCCGGAACCTACCATTACAGGAAGGGGGGGGGGGGGGTGTTAGCAATGACACAGCACACCTCAACAACCTAGAGTCACCCCCACAAACATCCACTAGACTCATCCTCTAAACTCTTTAGACTTTATGGATTATTTAAATGCCCAAAAATATATAAACTAGAGACTCATGCATTAGAATCACATCCACTAGACCTCCAGATCATTCTGTGTCTGGGGACGAAGGAATGCTTTTGGGGGTACATTGTGGGGACCACAGGAGGCTGCTGGAGGTAGACATCGGAGGACAGGCTCATTCTAATACATGGAATATGGCATTACAATGACCCTGCCCTCCGATTACTACCTTGAGAAGCCTCTGCTGGCTGGTAGAGCAGAGAGCATGCTGGGTAGAGCAGAGAGCATGCTGGGTAGAACAGAGAGCATGCTGGGTAGAACAGAGAGCATGCTGGGTAGAGCAGAGAGCATGCTGGGTAGAGGGCGTGTTTACTGGTGAGGCGGGGTAGGCAGAGAGCATGCTGGGTAGAGGGTGTGTTTACTGGTGAGGCGGGGTAGGCAGAGAGCATGCTGGGTAGAGGGAGTGTTTACTGGTGAGGCGGGGTAGGCGGTGGGCGGAGGCTGGTGAGGCTGGCGCTGGGGGGCCAGGGGGGAGGGGCCTGCCAGGGGGGAGGGGCCTGCAGGCAGCAGCTTGGCGGAGGAGGCGGAGCTAGTCTTGGAGGTAAAGAGCGGGAAAAGGCACTTCCTGAGGCTGGGGCTCCGCCCTTCCTCCACCTCCGCCTGCAAGAGAACACCCAGAGGTCAGCCAGGGGTCAACCAGGGGTCAACAGACATGCCGAGGGACAGAGGTCAACTAAAGGTCAACACAGTCTGGTCTAGGGATCAGTCTGGTCTAGGGGTCAAGGGTCAACACAGTCTGATCCATGGGTCATCTAAGGGTCATCTAGGGGTCATCTAGGGGTCAACACAGTCTGGTCTAGGGGTCAAGGGTCAACACAGTCTGATCCATGGGTCATCTAAGGGTCATCTAGGGGTCAACACAGTCTGGTCTAGGGGTCGTCTAGGGGTCATCTAGGGGTCAACACAGTCTGGTCTAGGGGTCATCTAGGGGTCAACACAGTCTGGTCTAGGGGTCATCTAAGGGTCAACACGGTCTGGTCTGCTTCAGACACCCATGTGTATGGAGACAGGATGTGTCCATGGATACAAAACAAGGACTTCCTGGAAAATACTATTCCTGATTTAATAAGATGAATACATTAATTTAATAACATTAATACATTCATTTAGTAACGTAATGTTATGAGGTGAAGACAGTAGAGTTTGTGGGAGGCAGAGGGAGGCAGGGGGAGGCAGAGGGGTGAGACAGAGGGGTGAGACAGAGGGGTGAGACGGAGGGGTGAGACAGAGGGGTGAGACGGAGGGGTGAGACAGAGGGGTGAGGCAGAGGGGTGAGACAGAGGGGTGAGGCAGAGGGGTGAGACAGAGGGTGAGACAGAGGGGTGAGACAGAGGGGTGAGACAGAGGGGTGAGGCAGAGGGGTGAGACAGAGGGGTGAGGCAGAGGGGTGAGACAGAGGGGTGAGACAGAGGGGTGAGACAGAGGGTGAGACAGAGGGGTGAGACAGAGGGGTGAGACAGAGGGGTGAGACAGAGGGGTGAGACAGAGGGGTGAGACAGAGGGGTGAGACAGAGGGGTGAGGCAGAGGGGTGAGACAGAGGGGTGAGACAGAGGGTGAGACAGAGGGTGAGACAGAGGGGTGAGACAGAGGGGTGAGACAGAGGGGTGAGACAGAGGGGTGAGACAGAGGGGTGAGACAGAGGGGTGAGACAGAGGGGTGAGACAGAGGGGTGAGACAGGGGGGTGAGACAGGGGGGTGAGACAGAGGGGTGAGACAGAGGGGTGAGACAGAGGGGTGAGACAGAGGGGTGAGACAGAGGGGTGAGACAGAGGGGTGAGACAGAGGGTGAGACAGAGAGGTGAGACAGAGGGGTGAGACAGAGGGGTGAGACAGAGGGGTGAGACAGAGGGTGAGACAGAGGGTGAGACAGAGGGTGAGACAGAGGGTGAGACAGAGGGGTGAGACAGAGGGGTGAGACAGAGGGGTGAGACAGAGGGGTGAGACAGAGGGGTGAGACAGAGGGGTGAGACAGAGGGTGAGGCAGAGGGGTGAGACAGAGGGGTGAGGCAGAGGGGTGAGACAGAGGGGTGAGACAGAGGGTGAGACAGAGGGGTGAGACAGAGGGGTGAGACAGAGGGGTGAGACAGAGGGGTGAGACAGAGGGGTGAGACAGAGGGGTGAGGCAGAGGGGTGAGACAGAGGGGTGAGACAGAGGGTGAGACAGAGGGGTGAGGCAGAGGGGTGAGGCAGAGGGGTGAGGCAGAGGGGTGAGACAGAGGGGTGAGGCAGAGGGGTGAGACAGAGGGGTGAGACAGAGGGGTGAGACAGAGGGGTGAGACAGAGGGGTGAGACAGAGGGGTGAGGCAGAGGGGTGAGACAGAGGGGTTAGTCTGCTGAGGCAGCAACCTACAGTGTGGCTCTTCTTCTTCTTCTTCTTTATTGCTCTGAAGAAGCCCTGCTTCTCCTTCTCCTTGGGAGGCTCTGGAGGGTTCAGCACCATGGCCTCCGGGCTGGTCCTGCACCACAGAGGAAGAACCATCACTCACCACAGAGGAAGAACCATCACTCACCACAGAGGAAGAACGAACCATCACTCACCACAGAGGAAGAACCATCACTCACCACAGAGGAAGAACGAACCATCACTCACCACAGAGGAAGAACCATCACTCACCACAGAGGAAGAACCATCACTCACCACAGAGGAAGAACGAACCATCACTCACCACAGAAGAAGAACGAACCATCACTCACCACAGAGGAAGAACCATCACTCACCACAGAGGAAGAACCAACACTCACCACAGAGGAAGAACCAACACTCACCACAGAGGAAGAACCAACACTCACCATAGAGGAAGAACCATCACTCACCACAGAGGAAGAACGAACCAGCACTCACCACAGAGGAAGAACCATCACTCACCACAGAGGTAGAACCATCACTCACCACAGAGGAAGAACCAACACTCACCACAGAGGAAGAACCAACACTCACCACAGAGGAAGAACCATCACTCACCACAGAGGAAGAACCAACACTCACCACAGAGGAAGAACCAACACTCACCACAGAGGAAGAACCATCACTCACCACAGAGGAAGAACCAACACTCACCACAGAGGAAGAACCAGCACTCACCACAGAGGAAGAACGAACCATCACTCACCACAGGTACTGGACACACAGGACCTCACAGGACCTCACAGGATATTATAGATTCACTTGTCCAATTGTCTCACTTATGTGTAACTATTCTTGTAACTAATGTCACTTTATTTATCTTGACTTATCTTTCCTTACTGCCTTTGTGCTGCAATGTCAAGGAATCAAAGCTTAACAATTTTACTTTCTTACAATTCTGTCAATTCAGGAAGTCAATTGAAATTCCAATTCACGAAATCTTGAAGAAAAAAAGAAGCCATTTATTGACCCCATCGTGAAGACAAGCTAGCTCAGTTAGCCTGCCAGCTGGGTTAGCCTGCTAGCTGGGTTAGCCTGCTAGCTCGGTTAGCCACCCCTGCTAGGTGCAGGTGGGACGCTGTGATTGGCTGCTCACCAGGAGTCGAAGGCGGTCTGGCGTTTGGAGTGGTTGTCCCCCGGCACTGACGACCTCTGACCCTGACCTCTGACCTCCGCCCCGTCATGACCTCTGACCTCTACCCCGTCATGGAAGGAGGAGGAGTTATCTGGTCTAGGGGAGGGGACTGCACCAAGGGGGGGGGGGGGGGGGGGAGAGAGGGAGAGTAGAGACAGAGAGCAAGAGAAAGAGAGAGAGAGAGACAGAGAGAGAGAGAGAGACAGAAAGAGAGAGAGGAGAGAGGAGAGAGAGAGAGAGAGAGACAGAGAAACAGAAAGAAAGAGAGACAGAACATCAGACACAGTAGTGTGTTTTCCATCCAGAAGCAAGCACATCTTGGTTCTAGCCCAGCATTAACACA
>NC_137679.1:44292778-44295278 GCF_963989245.1 Nansenia antarctica | reverse complement strand
ACACACACACACACACACACACACACACACACACACACACACACACACACACATGCTCTCTCACACACGCACACACGCACACACAACAGACCGTCTGTATAGATTCTTCACCATAAGGCTAACACAGTAATAGCAGCATTTACTAGCATGCTAGGCTGTAATACCAGCATTCACTAGCATGCTAGGCTGTAATAGCAGCATTCACTAGCATGCTATCCTGTAATACCAGCATTCACAAGCATGCTATCCTGTAATAGCAGCATTCACTAGCATGCTAGGCTGTAATAGCAGCATTCACTAGCATGCTATCCTGTAATACCAGCATTCACAAGCATGCTATCCTGTAATAGCAGCATTCACTAGCATGCTATCCTGTAATACCAGCATTCACAAGCATGCTATCCTGTAATAGCAGCATTCACAAGCATGCTAGGCTGTAATAGCAGCATCCACTAGCATGCTATCCTGTAATAGCAGCATTCACTAGCATGCTATCCTGTAATAGCAGCATTCACTAGCATGCTAGGCTGTAATAGCAGCATTCACTAGCATGCTATCCTGTAATACCAGCATTCACAAGCATGCTATCCTGTAATACCAGCATTCATTAGCATGCTATCCTGTAATAGCAGCATTCACTAGCATGCTAACCTGTAATAGCAGCATTACAGGTTAGCATGCTGCCCTCGAACAGGAGGTACAGAACCCCGGCCGCTAAGACAAACAGACTGAAGAACAGCTTCTACCACAGGGCCGTCAAGGCCCTGAACACAGAAAAGGCCTAAGTTCTGGGCCCAGGACAGTCCGGACGGATTGTATGGCAGCTAGTGCTGAGGCACAAACATGTACATTTTCAAGCCTGCAAACTGTGTCACTTTAAAATAATGTGAAAAAATACTTTTTGTGCAATATGACAACCCTAGTTGACTATCTGTGCAGTATAGTACAGTGGATTGTGTACATAGCCTTTATTGATGTAAACCAGCTCCTTACCTTCTTGTGATCTTATGCATCTATGCTTTTTCTAAAATGTGTTTTCTTTTCCTTTCCTAACACCAGGGGAGCCACCCCTCCTAAATTTCGTTGTTTGGTACCTGTACTGTAGCAATGACAAATAAAGTCCATTCCATTCCATTCCATTTACTAGCATGCTAGCCTGTAATACCAGCATTCACTAGCATGCTAACCTGTAATAGCAGCATTTACTAGCATGCTAGCCTGTAATAGCAGCATTCACTAGCATGCTAGCTAACTGTGCTAACCATGAAAACTGGCCCTGTCCAGATCTCTGCTGCAGATACAGTTTATGAACCTCAGAGAAACAAACAAGGACATCTTATTATTCTGGACGTGGGAAATCGATACCGTGAGTGGAGGCGTGTGTCTCTGTAGAAAGTAATCATGCCTTCAAAGGTAACCAAAGAGCACTGGTCTGGAGGGTGTGTGTGTGTGTGTGTGTGTGTGTGTGTGTGTGTGTGTGTGTCTGTGTGTGTGAGAGAGTGTGTGTGTGTTTGTGTGTTTGTGTGTGTGTGTGTATGTGTTTGTGTGTGTGCGTGCCTGTATGTACGTGCGCGTGTGTGCCTGTATGTGTGTGTGTGTGTGTGTGTGTGTGTGTGTGTTAGAGGTTAGACAGTGTGTTCTGGCTCCTGTAGGAACACGTCTTTCACCCCCAGTGACGTTTATCGATCCGCCTCACAATCAGAAGCAGCGTTTTCTATAAATACCTCAGGCGTGTTAGCGTGTTAGCCTGCTAGCCTGGTAGCGATGTGCTAATGAGGGAGCGGCCTGCCTACAGTATTCTACTGGCCGCGCAAGACTGTATCCCCCCTCACAAGCTGAATGTATGAGGAGAGGAGAGTGATGTGGAGGAGAGGAGGGTTGTGTGTGTGTGTGGGTCTCTGTGTGTTTGTGTGTGTGTGTGTGTGTGTGTATATGTGTGTGTGTGAGTGTCTGTGTGTGTGTGTGTCTCTGTGTGCCTGTGTGTGCCTGTGTCTGTGTGTGCCTGTGTGTGTGTATTTTATTAACCATACACAGAAAAACAATGGTGTTCTCTTTTCCAAACATCAGTACAACACATTGAGAACAGCTACAGAGGACAGAGGACAGCTGCAGGTGGGTATTCCTGGAACACCTGAGGTTCGCTGCGTTCCTGGAACACCTGAGGTTCGCTGCGTTTAGACTGAGGAGACATAAAGGTGAAAGACATTGGAGGAGATGCCAGGGACAGGAGGAGAGGCAGAGAGACCTGAGGTCTTGTAAACGCCAACACTAGCTAGCGCTCAGACAGGACAGACAACTACAGCTAGCTAAACCATTACACTAACTACAGATAGCTAGGTTTTCCTCTGAGGAGTTAGCCTAGCATTGCTGTGGTGTTCCTATGAGGAGTTAGCCTAGCATTGCTGTGGTGTTCCTATGAGGAGTTAGCCTAGCATTGCTGTGGTGTTCCTATGAGGAGTTAGCCTAGCATTGCTGTGGTGTTCCTATGAGGAGTTAGCCT
>NC_137679.1:44265278-44287778 GCF_963989245.1 Nansenia antarctica | reverse complement strand
CGGAAGATGTGAGTCTCACAACGGCTTTGCGTTGATGAAACCAGGTAGGATGAACATTATAGTTCGCTGTCCATTCCTCTTTAAATGCCCTGTTTTCACCGTCAACTTTCCTCTTTACACCTTTGGAGAGTGACATGATGTTTCTCTTGCTAGTTAGCAGGTTAAATGTTTAGCTAACTTCACCCGGCAGGCAAACAACCAATCCAATAATAATGTGACCTTGTCTGGGAGGAGGGGGGAATCATTCAGAATGAAAGTATGTTAAATAATTATTAGAATAAGCTAGGCTGCGCTACATCGTCAGTCCACACATTTATTATTCAAAACTATGGAAAAGGGTGAAACTACATTTCAACGTTGTTGAGAATCACAACACAAACTTGCTAGTCAAGCCAAAATACTGCAATGTAATGGATTGGACTGCTACCTAGTTAACTACAACACTACTTTACATTGTTACCTAGTTAACTACAACACTACTTTACATTGTTACCTAGTTAACTACAACACTACTTTACATTGTTACCTAGTTAACTACTGTCGTATATTTCTGTAGTATGTATGATCTATGTATGAATATGTAGTATGTTTTGAACACACACACATACCAGGGCATGCGGGGACATGATGCCCTCTAACGGTGAGGGTTCTATGGCAACCAGATGACCAACAGAGACCTTTGGGGGTTGGGCAGGGACACACATGCACGCTGGCCCCTCCCCTCTGGAGGGGAACGGGGAGAGAGACACAGAGAGCGCTCTCTTCCCACCCGAGGTCCATGGAGAACGCATGTAATGTATGAATCTGCCTGTAACTGATTAAATTGTCTTAAACTAACTGTTCTTTGATTCATAATCAATAAGAATACACGACAGTAATGGCGAGCAAGCAACGGAGATAATATAACTTAATTTACAGTATTTTGCAAGCTTCAATCTAACGAAGAAGGTAGATTTTCTGCAGAGATCGCTCTCTAGTCGATTGGTGTGTTTAAAATAGGCTGTAAATCTCAGATAAGTTATAGTCAAAAGAATCTGTGTAACGGTAATCTTGTTGGAATAGAAGCAAACTTTTCATAATCTTTGATGGGTGGGTGGTGAGAGCCGGACTTGGAAGCCCGTTTTTTGTAAAATATAGTGTTTGATGGTAAGGTTTGTTTGTACGGTATTGGAATATCGTGTGTGTCTGTGTAAAATTCGGTGAGGTTGTGTTTATGTGTTGGAGTGTGGGTGGATTATGAAGTCTATTTTGTAAGATATGTGAAAGAGCATTATTGTAGCAGTGAAAAACATATGAGCAGAACTGTAGACGCCATTACTCTTTGTCTGTGTGAGAGGACGCCATTGTGTGGGCGGCCATTTGCAGTGTACTGTCGGCGGAGTTTAGACGCCATTTGCATTTAGACGCCATTTGCAGTGTGTCAGAGAGTCCATTCTTAGACGCCATTTTTCTTTGTCCTTGGGGAAGGACACACACAGAGGCCATCTCTGTGTGGGAAACGTGAATACATTGTAGTGATTCAAAGATAGAAAGATAGTGGATTGATCATCGGGGGATTTAAAGTAGTTTAAAGATATTTGTCATAGTTTGTTAAAAGTAAAGATAGATTGTGACTTTAGGTTAGATTCAAAGCATATGAGGCAATTTGTGCGTGAGCCTAGACAAGGCTGCTTTCCCTGAGCAGAATCACAGCAGGGTCACAGACCCCAATAAAACGGCCCTGCCTGCTTGCATAGAATGTTGACGAGAGATCTGTAGAGATCACTCATAGATTGATGTTTTTAAATGATTGTTCTATATTAAATTACTTTAATTAATTTAATTAATTACTAATTGGTTGAATTAATTATTCAGATCATTCATTATCTGTTTCACAAAACTTTGATCAATTGTTTTGTGATAATCTAATGATAATCATTCCTTTTTTGATATTTTGATAAATAGCTGAGTGACTTTACAGGTTTACATCAATGAAGTGTCAATGAATAATTCTAACTAATCATTCATTCCTTTCACTTAACAAGTCGATTTCTTTACAGGTTATAATTAATATTTGTAATTTACATATTTTATTTTAGTTAGGTCATTTCCACAGTGTTTGATTAAGGAATAGCAGAATAGTACATATTTGATAGTTGAGCAGTAAAAGGGTTTTTGTGGATCGGTGAATACTTAGGTGTTGATCAGCCTTTGTGATTTAATAATTGTGTTGACCAGAACTGTAATTAGTATTGAATGAGTAATTAAGTGACACATTCATAAACAATTAGGAAACACATTTAAGTATAAAGTACTTACACAGCTATTAGATTTAAGTTAATACTGCACTGACATACACAAGAGGCAAGTCTGTTATTCTGAAGTTGCAGGGTTTTTGTGGGGATGGTCAATACAGTTATATTGGACTAGCATTTGTTTAGCAAACAAGACAAAATAAGGTGGGTTGTAAGAAGCGTACACCTTATCTAATATAGAATATTGTCAGCATATTGAGCAAAGTAGAATGGGGTCGAATTCCACGAAGCTGTTAAAAGATATTAGTGAACATCGTGGAATGTTGGCTACGTTATCCCCTATGGCTGTAGTGGAAAAAATGAATCCTCTTGTTAGGGAAATTAGCAAAATGTCTACGAAATGGAATAGCCGTTGGGCATACATTGAACAGCCGTGGCCGAAAGAGGGCAGCATTAATTTACAATTAATTGCAACATTGGAGATACTTATCAATGGGCACAAAGCACATCAAAGAGGAAAGATTAGATCAGAGAAACGCAAGTTAGAGTTAGCTATTTTAGATCTATTTAAGGTAGAGGGACAGAAAATAGCTCAGATGGAACCGGAAAAGAAAAAAGAATTGGCCAGGACACTGGAACAGAAACTGAACATTTCATCCCTAGACCTGTGTTCTGCCTCCAGTCCCCCTCCATATGCTAAGGCACTGGAGGATCATTCCCAGAAGAAGAAGAAGGAGCCAAGGGGAAAAGGGGACGACAGGAGTGACGAGGAAGATGACAGCGAAGATGGCAGTGAAGACTCAAGTGATGACGACAATGCAGATGGAGGCTACAACGCGCAGGTCAGGAAGATGATAGCCACAGCCGAAAGGAAAGGTGGGAGAAGACGCCCGGAGAAAGAGGGAGATTGTCACCGAATGTCATCAAATACATTAAAGAACTGTCCAGTGCTGATTCGGGGTAACAAGATGGAATATCATCCGTGGCATCATACAGATTTGTCTGAAGTGATCGAGAAACTCCCAGTTCTTCAAGAGGGAGGACATTCGTGGACGCGAGAGGTCGACGTGATACTGACAGGAACGCAGGCCGCGATGGGAGACCTGAAAAGACTCTTAGCTTTTATTGCAGGATTGGATACAATGCAGGAAATATTGATGAAGGCAGGACTTCATAGATATATCAATACATCAGTTTATGATCCAGAGCTCTTCGCAGCAAACAGAGGCAGGCTGTGGAAAGCAATCAGAGAGACCTACCCTACTCACATTCACCCAGACAATATCATTGTGAAGCCACTGGGGGGGGATGAGAATCCTAGGGGTTATGTTGCCCGTATGCACTCTCAATGGAGAAGTGTGACAGGGAAAGACGCTGAAGATAACCCCTTAGAAAAATCCATAATCAGGGAAAAAATACAAGAAGGGCTTCCTACCCCAGTTAAGGATAAGCTAGCAGAAGTGGTGGGGCTACGACACATGAACAAAGCTGTTTATATAGACCACGTAGCTCATCAAGTTGAGTTATATCGAAAGAACATTCAGATACAGAAGGCACGAGACGAAGAATCCCTCAGAATATTGACTCATTTGCAATTGACTGAAAGCGAGAGGAACATAGAGGGAGTGCAGGCTTTAGCCCCACAGCAACAGCCACCTGGAGTGCAGACTGCTACTTACCAGTCCTACTCACAGGGGCCACAAGGGGGGTATCCTGCTACTTACCAGTCCTACCCACAGGGGCCACAAGGGGGGTATCCATACCCACAAGGGCCACCAGGGGTGCAAGCGGTTCCATACCAGATGTACACACAGCCTGGCCAAGGACCACCACCAGGGGGATGGACAGCAGCAGGGAAGGAGATGCTAGAACCATGCCAATGCGACCAGAATGGACATCTAGCCTGTGCCTGCTGCAACAGGCCCCAGGGGGGCGCAGGGGGGAGCCAAGGAGGAGGATATTGGCCCCCTACTACACCTGCTCCAGGAGTGATGAACCCTTACGGAGGCCCAGCAGCTGGCCTATAGGGGTGCCCGGAAGATCCGAGTGGGAGGTGCCAGCTGGTGGTGACAAAGAAGCCTGAAGGCGCCACACACCTCCCTATGTCTAGAGAATATGTGAAGACAATCGGATTTGAGGGAATTAAACAGCTGATTCCTACAACTGAGCTTGTAGACTTAGAGTACAAGGGACAGAGAGCAACTCTGTCAACACTTGTGTCAGAACACACGCCAACAGGGCTGCTAGGGAGAGATGCTCTATGCCAATTGAACTGTACAGTAAAATGCACACCTGACGGCTGTCAGGGGACGATGCCATCCGGTGCTCAGGTTCCATCGACAGCCCGAGTGATTAAGCATAGAACAGACCTACAAGCTTTGCCTTTAAAGGGAGCTGATATAGAATATTGGGTTGATGGGTCTTGTTACGGGGTAGGAGAAACGTTGTGCGCTGGGTATTCCTTAGTTAAAGCACAGAATTCAAAGTTTATTGTAGAACAGGCTGAGGCAGTTCCTCAGCCTTGCTCGGCTCAGTTGGCTGAGTTGATTGCCCTCACAGAAGCATGCAACTTGGGAACCGGACGGAGAGTGACAGTGTACACCGACTCTGCCTATGCACATAATGTTTGTCATTTTAATGGAGCTGTATGGAGGGGGCGGGGTTTTAAGAGAACTGATGGTACGCCTATACAGCATCACGCACAGATCATGAAGCTGTTACAAGCCATGATGAAGCCAAAGGAATTAGCTATAGTGAAGTGTGCCACACACAGGTCTGACTCATCACATGTCACACAAGGTAACAGGGCTGCAGAGGATGCAGCCAAAGCCATTACAGGAGCAGACAAGGCAGGTAAAGGTCTTCTGGTCACACATGAAAAGCAATTACAGGGCATGGTCACACTTGAGGATTTATTGATGTTACAGAGTAGAGTAACTACGTTAGACAAGAGCGTTTGGCTAGCAAGGGGGGCAAGTCAGGATGACACAGGTCTATGGAGGAATCATGAGGGGTTGGTTGTAGCACCCTCAGATTTATTAGGCATGTTAATACAGGAAGCTCATGGATTAGCACATGTGGCTAGGGGGGAGGTGAGACGCAAGATCACCAAGAAATATGGGTTTTGGAGTCCATATTTGATGGAACAGATTGACCATGCTTTAGGTCAATGTGGGGTCTGTTGGAGAAACAACATCAGAGTGGGTACACCAGTGGTGTCTGGGCATATCCCTACCCCAATAGGGCCACGGGTGGTGGACAGGGGGGTGGATGTACAGAGTAGGCAGGATGTTGTGCCAACAGGTGCCGAGGTCCCCAGAGAACCTGAGATGGAGGAGCTACGAGGAGATGCTGTGGTGTTGCCAGAGCCAGTGGCAATGCCAGTGTTACAGCCAGTGACATTACCGGCAGTGCCTGAAACCGAGGGGACAGTGGAAAGCTGTCCAGATGCCAATGAACCAGAAACCAACGAAGCAGAGAGTGCTGACAGTCTGGAGGTCCAGCCTGGGAGTGTCCAAAGCCTGGACACCTGTGCTACTGGGGATGCTGGCGAGTGCCTGCACCATGCTTCAGATGATGCTGAGGGCGACTCCCCAGACCTTGATCAGCGTGGGAGGGGACCAGGCGGTTGCCTGAACCTCAATGACACTGACGGACGACGACCAGTTAGGAAAAGATTAAAGACTATGAATAGGGTAGTGAAGCAGCAGATCAAAGGGAACGACGGGAATGGACAGCAGATGATAGCATGGCTGGAAACGGTCTTAGGGGCATGGGAAACTTATTTTGCCAAGATAGGAGCACCTATTATAGCAGACATGATTTTTGACTTTCTTAGGAGGCAGGGCCTCATTGACTGTTTTTGGAAAATCAGTCACTCAGTCCACGTTAATGAACTTTTCAGAAGACTAGTCCTCACCTGAGGTGAAGATCTATGCATTAATGCATTCCCTTTGTCCTATGCTTACTGTTGGAAAATTATGTGTTATGATAACTGAATGTCATTATTTGTGTATTGTTTGTTTATTTCTATATCGTATGTGATTGATGTCAGTTGAGAAGTGATGTAGTGGTTATGCAAAGATAGGAAAGAGGTTCTGTTCCTAGCGCAACGAAAATGGAAGCTGCTGACTATGAAAGTGTTATCAATCTGAGACAGCGGTAAAGGCTGTTCTCCAACTGGGTACAAGTGCTAGTAACCTCTGACCCTGACGCTTCAAGGACAAAGAAAACATCGGTCGTTGGAAGTTTCTGTATTGATTTGTGCATGATGAACTGTGTTTAGTTTAATTGTGATTGTTATTTTCAAAATTCTTTTTATTATTGGTTGTTTTCTATTTTTTGTTTATGATATCTTTGGTTCCTAATACTGGTCCTGGGTTGGTCTGTGTTATTGTGCTTCTTGTGTTGTGTGTTGGTGTAGTTTTTCTGTCTGTTGTTGTTTATTTTTTAATTTTTAATTTTATTTGAAAAAAAAAAAAAAAAAAATTTTTTTTTTTTTTTGGGGATGTTTTGTGGGGTTTTGTGTTTTTGTTTTTGTTTTATGGTAGTTTAGTTTCGGAACACCCTCTGGGTGGTCCGAGGGGGGATGTGTCGTATATTTCTGTAGTATGTATGATCTATGTATGAATATGTAGTATGTTTTGAACACACACACATACCAGGGCATGCGGGGACATGATGCCCTCTAACGGTGAGGGTTCTATGGCAACCAGATGACCAACAGAGACCTTTGGGGGTTGGGCAGGGACACACATGCACGCTGGCCCCTCCCCTCTGGAGGGGAACGGGGAGAGAGACACAGAGAGCGCTCTCTTCCCACCCGAGGTCCATGGAGAACGCATGTAATGTATGAATCTGCCTGTAACTGATTAAATTGTCTTAAACTAACTGTTCTTTGATTCATAATCAATAAGAATACACGACACTACAACACTACTTTACATTGTTACCTAGTTAACTACAACACTACTTTACATTGTTACCTAGTTAACTAGAACACTACTTTACATTGTTACCTAGTTAACTAGAACACTACTTTACATTGTTACCTAGTTAACTACAACACTACTTTACATTGTTACCTAGTTAACTACAACACTACTTTACATTGTTACCTAGTTAACTACAACACTACTTTACATTGTTACCTAGTTAACTAGAACACTACTTTACATTGTTACCTAGTTAACTACAACACTACTTTACATTGTTACCTAGTTAACTACAACACTACTTTACATTGTTAGCAGGCTCACAAAACAAGCTGTGTTAGTTGACTAGCGATGTGTACATTTTTCGAAAGAAAAGTCAAAGCATTAGAACGTGTCACATTTTTTAACAATCAATTACTTATGAATGAATGAATGAATGAATGGAATGAATGAATGGTCTTTATTGTCATTGCTACAGTACAGGTACCAAACAACGAAATTTAGGAGGGGTGGCTCCCCTGGTGTTAGGAAAGGAAAAAAAAATAAAAAATCGGGCCCGCCATCTAGTGGCTCAAAAATGTTTTGGCCCGAGGCCAAACCTAATTGCCGACCCCTGCCCTAGAACCTAGCTAAGCTAACAACATCCTGCTCCAGATACAATGTGAGCTACATTATAACCACTAAGAAGAAGAAGAAGAAGAAGAAGAAGAAAGAGAAGAAGTAGAAGAAGAAGAAGAAGGAGAAGAAGAAGAAGAAGAAGAAGAAGGAGAAGAAGAAGAAGGAGAAGAAGAAGAAGAAGAAGGAGAAGAAGAAGAAGAAGAAGAAGGAGAAGAAGAAGAAGAAGAAGAAGAAGAAGGAGAAGAAGAAGAAGAATGGTAAACAGACCTCTACCCAGGTCTGAACTCCCAGAAGCCTCTCTGTAAGTGGCACAAACAGGAAATTGGCGCCCGCCTCAGGACATTGACCAATGAGACGCCGTCCAACAACCCTTCAATCTCACTCCAACTTTAATGACACAGCATGCTTCCTCTAGCAACAGACCCTGGCTCAGCCAATCACACGCCAGATCCAACCATGTCAGCAACCAGTCAGATCCACTCGTCTGGTTATGTAATCGCTCCTACGAGTGTAGTAACAGTGTTATTACCCTGTTATAGTGTAGTAACAGTGTTATACAACCCATGTGTACATAAGGTTCAGATATAGGAAAAAGTTTGGATATTTATAGCATAGCATAGTGTATAGCATAGTGTTTTATTGTATAGTAGATAGTGTACATAGCCTTTATTTATGTCAACCAGCTCTTTTCTCTTTTTTGTTTTACCCTTGGCTCTCGTGTTTTTAGTCTTTTTTCCAAGCACCAGGGGAGCCACCCCTCCTAAATTTCGTTGTATGGTACCTGTACTGTATTAATGACAATAAAGACCATTCATTCATTCATTCATTCATTCATTACCCTGGTAATAAGGTTATAAAGACACACTGTTACATAGCTATTAAGTGATTACTGGTACTTGCTCATTAATGGAGATACTAGGCCGTTGTTCCACTTATGCAATGACACAAACCACCAAATAAGTATCTATCTATGCGTTTGTTGGTTGTCCCCCGTGCCAGACTGAAGACCCAGGGTGATGCAGCATTCCAAACCGTGGCTCCCAGGCTCTGGAATGCTCTTAAGATCAGCGGTCTCGGTCGAGGCTTTTAAAAAACAGCTAAAGACTGTCCTTTTGGATAGCCCCATGGGCCTGTCTTTCTGTGTCCTGTTGATGCTGTTACACCTGTTGTCTGTTACTTGTTTTTATTTTCACTTGTTTTGCCTGTTTTAACCTGCTGTGGCTCTCGCTCTTGTATTTTGTTTTATTGTGTTTTTTCCTTGTTATGTAAAGCACTTTGTGACCCTTGGTCTGGGAAAGGTGCTCTATAAATACATTTTACTTACTTACTTACTTACTTACATCTATAAATAACTATCTTCATTTAATATAATATATATTTTCTAGTAGTCATGATCAGTCAGTGATATTGATTGGCTGCATTTGGAGTCTGTATTCTACATTATAAAAGTGTTGAAGAACCCACTCAATATAACAAACAAACAGTTTTAGGATCACTACAAATGTATCATTTGTGAATTGGATCGTCTGCCGTAGGCTACTGGGATTTGGTTTGAAGATGAGCAACATTAAAATAATCATAATCTTCTTCAACTATTGTCATCTGATTTCAATGTATTTTGTATGTCATTTGAAAGCTTACAATCTGTACTTTCATAATCTGTAAAAAAAAAAAATAAGAAAAAAATGACTTTTTCACCAGACCCTGTCACATGATAGGCCTATATGATGTCTTTATGACATGTGTGATATATGATACATCTATGATATGTATTCTGTTGGTGTTAACTCAGGCGGGAGGTGTGTGTCTAGACCTGCCTTCACGAATGGACAGGCAGCTAGGGCTGTGTGTGTGTGTGTGTGCTGTACCTGTGTGTGTGTGTGTGTGTGTGTGTGTGTGTGTGTGTATGTGCGTGTGTGTGTGTGTGCGCTGTACATGTGTGAGTGTATGTGCTGTACCTGTGTGTGTGTGTGTGTGTGTGTGTGTGTGTGTGTGTGTGCTGTACATGTGTGAGGGTATGTGCTGTACCTGTGTGTGTGTGCGTGTGTGTGTGTGCTGTACATGTGTGAGTGTGTGTGTGTGTGGACTGCACTTATATATGGGCTGCACTTATATAGCGCCTTTATCCAAAGTGCTTTACAACGGCCTCTCATTCACTCATTCACACACACATTCACACACCAAGCTAAGCTGCAAGCTGCCATGCAAGGGAGCAATTTGGGGTTCAGTGTCTTGCTCAACGACACTTCGACATGTGGCCAGCCGGGGCTCGAACCGCCGATCTGCCAACCTTGAGATCATTAGACGGCGGCTCTACCTCCTGAGACACAGCCGCAATGTGTGTGCGTGCTGTACCTGAGTGTGTGTGTGCGTGTCTGTATGTGTGTGTGTGTGTGCTGTACCTGTGTGTGCTGTACCTGTGTGTGTCTGTCTGTGTGTGTGTGTGTGTGTGTGTGTGTGTGTGTGTGTGTGTGTGTGTGTGTGATAGATGAGAGCACTTTAGATCTGTTCTGTCAGGGCTCATTGCACCATAGACCCCAGTGACATCACTGAGTGCTTATATTAATCACACCCAGCACACACACACACACACACACACACACACACACGCACACACACGCACACACACACACACACTCACACACTCACACACTCACACACACACACACACACACACACACACACACACACACACACACACACACACACACACACACAGTTAGTCTAGAAACCTGGTTGGTTATAAAACAACAACGTTCAGCTGCTGTTTGACAGGAAGTGATGCATCTTGGGAGTTCCTAAGCTTGTTAAGCTGGCGGAGGCTGGCGGAGGTAGAAAACGGAGGTTGGCGGAGGTAGAATGAGTCGCAAGGCATTCTGGGATTTCATAACACTCTCTTCAGAGTCTGGTCCCTAAAAAACGATGTTTAGCCCTCTACCCCTACATGAAAACAGGAAATGGGACACCCCTACCCTGCACGTGAACGCGCAAAACAGAGGGCCGGGTCAGAGGTCAGACAGTCTCCAGTCTCAGCCAATCGTCTGCTCCGGTCTGCTCACCAGCAGCTATCAGGGACAACACTAGAAGTCCAGTCAGCCGGTCGTCTGTTCTGGGGAGGATTCCAGAAACTCCTGACCTACATTCAAACGCTGACAGCTTTATTAGCAGAAACAAGATGGCTCTGAGTGGGAGGAGGAGGGGGAGGGGGGGAGGAGTGGGACTCTGGGAACTGCCAACCTCCCCCCCGGCGGGAGGGAAACCACGGCTGAACCAGACCATAATAAAAAAACACAGATCAAAACCACAGCACCAGAATATGTTCAGACCTTCTGCTAGCATATCAGCCCAATAGAGCTCTCAGGTCTTCTGCTAGCATATCAGCCCAATAGAGCTCTCAGGTCTTCTGCTAGCATATCAGCCCAATAGAGCCCTCAGGTCTTCTGCTAGCATATCAGCCCAATAGAGCTCTCAGGTCTTCTGCTAGCATATCAGCCCAATAGAGCTCTCAGGTCTTCTGCTAGCATATCAGCCCTATAGAGCTCTCAGGTCTTCTGCTAGCATATCAGCCCAATAGAGCTCTCAGGTCTTCTGCTAGCATATCAGCCCAATAGAGCTCTCAGGTCTTCTGCTAGCATATCAGCCCAATAGAGCTCTCAGGTCTTCTGCTAGCATATCAGAACAATAGAGCTCTCAGGTCTTCTGCTAGCATATCAGCCCAATAGAGCTCTCAGGTCTTCTGCTAGCATATCAGCCCAATAGAGCTCTCAGGTCTTCTGACGCTGGTTTTCTCTGTGTACCACATGTACAAAAGAAGAGATTTAGTGAGGCTGCATTCTCATTTTATGCTCCAGATTGTGTGTCACTGCCAGTTTACATTAGGGATGCAACCACAGCACATACTGTATGTTCAAGTCAAGACTAAAAACCCATCTTTTTAATATTGCCTTTAAATGACTAAATAATTAAATTAAGATTATATAATGATCGGAGCACTTTGAGCTGCAACGTCTGCAGGAAAAGCACTTCTTTATTTACAAATAAAGTTATTTATTATTAAAAATAAGTTTATTATTATTATTATTATTATTATTATTATTATAATACCCCCTCCCTCGCTGCTCTGCCTTTATCCAACGGCACTCTCTGGAGGAACCAGAGCACAGGTGTCTATGAGCCTGTCCTCTGATTTCTACCTCCACCGGCCTCCCCTGCTCCTCTCTCTCTATGCCTGTCTGATACGGCTCCTCCTCCATGCATCACAATGAGCCTTCGATCGGCCTCCGATTTCTACCTCCACCGGCCTCCCCCGAGCGAGTCGGACGTGAGCTGGTGACTGGAGGGTTGCTGGCGTCATGTCTAAGGTGTATCTCCTACCACCACTGCCGTTGTGCCCTTGAGCAAGGCACTTAACCCCTACCTGCTCCAGGGGCGCCTGTCTGGCGTGAGACTGGTGGTGTGTGTGTAAGGCTGGGTGGTGTGTGTGTGTAAGGCTGGGTGGTGTGTGTGAGGCTGGGTGGTGTGTGTGTAGCTGGCCAGGGTGTGTGTGTGAGGTGCGTGTGAGGCGTTCAAAGGCGCCGTGAAGCTTTGATAAAGACTCCTTCGCTGTCTGACTCACTGCAACAATGGTTGTGATGTCGCGAGCATTACATAAGACCCCCGCTAGCCTAATCAATATGACAGAGATGAGACGCATACACACACACACATACATACACACACACACACACACATATATACACACACACACACACACACACACACACACAAAATCAATACTACATCAAGTAAGTGGTCTATATTGTACTATTACCACAGTAACAGGGCAGCATGTTATGAGATTACAGAAGCTTAAATGTTCCATTTGCTGCTGGCACAGTAACAGTAGCTCACAGTCCTCAGCATGGACAACTGTCAGCTCCTAGTAGCAACTCCAGCCTAGCCTAGTAGCTAGCTACTACGTATATATATATATATATATATATATATATATATATATATATATATATATATATATATATATACCATATAGAACTATAGAACTACCTCCCGTTAGCTTAGCCTAGTAGCTAGCTAATATATATATATATATATATATATATATATATATATATATATATATATATATTAGGCACGTGCCGTGAGCTTTTAGATTGGGTAAGCATAAGATATAGAAATACACATAATTACACATACACGCTATCAGTGAACGCAGTTTCAAGGAAATGCAATTTTGATGCCCTCGAACCCGCTAATAAACTGTAGTGTCACTTTGTGATCAGATTACCAAAAACCAAAAAACAGTTGCCAGTTTCGACTATATCAGGGGTGCTCATTGTTAAATCTTTTTGGAACCAAGATCTTTTCAAGTAGCCAGCCTGCTGAAATCTACAAGTCCAGTTTCAACATCGCAAACGCACACATGCACAACACAGACACACACCGTTTCCATCCTCCATAGTAAACTCACAACACACTTTCTTTTCACACTTTGTCACACAGGCACTTGACATCACATCACAAACCCTCCCTCTCTATCTCTCTCAAACACTTTTGGTCCAGAACCAATGGCACGGACAGCGACATTAGGCCTATCTCAGCGATTGATTAAGCAGCTCTCTCTCCAAACACAATGGCACAGGCCTATTCAAAGGTAAAAGCAGAGGAAATCTTAAATAAGAAGCCATAACCAGCAGCACAGCAGTACTCAAACCATATAAACAAGCACAGATCGCCACCAGCCTTGCGAATCATATAAATCATATAAACCGCTTATACCAGGCTTGCTGGAACCCCCTAGCGACTCTCCCTTTCTGGGTGTGAAGATCGGTGAGTGGTGGCTTCGGGCGGCATTTAGCCAGTAGTTCTGTTTTTCCAGTCCAGTCCAGTCTACGAAATCCCTTTAGGTCGCTGACAGTAATGTCCATATTCACAAAATCAAGCAAGTTATCCTTATTGATTATTATTATTTACGGTAGATCGTTTGAGCTAGCTAGCATAAGCTATTCTGCCGGGCGAGAGGTGAAATGTTAAGTGAACTTGAAAGTGATAAGAGCCAATCAGTAGCTCTTATCGGAATTAAAGAACTACTGATTGGCTGGTAAGCATGCTTACCCTGGCCACATTAAACAGCGGGCTGAGGCATCGGAAAAAAATAAAAAATAAATTTTCACGCATTCGAATGTACGCGAGGGAAAGCAGAGAGAGAAGTGCTTATAATGCAACGCAATGCAAGCAGGCAGAGTAGGAAGTGCTTACTCCTGCAGGTGGCGCTAAAAATGCAACGTCAAAATGAATGACTCCTGCTGCCCTGGGACCTAAAATACGACTCTTTTAATGAAAACAAACAAACGGTTACATGCACTTTTATTTAAATATTTTCACTGTCCTTTTTTATTTTTTCGTTGGGTAAGCACTGCTTACTATGCTTATATGGACGACACGTCCTTGATATATATATATACCATATATAACTATAGAAGTATCTCCTGTCAGCCTAGCCTAGTAGCTAGCTACTATATATATATACCATATATAACTATAGAACTACCCTCCGTTAGCCTAGCCTAGTAGCTAGCTACTCACACAACAATGAGGCGTTTCCCTGGGTAGTGACCTCCTGCAGGCCACAGCCACAGTGGCTGGGGTTTGGGGGTTTGGGGTTTAGCAGTGTGGAAGCGCTAACAGCTGTGGCTAGCTGTGGCTAACAGATGTAAACACGCTAGAAATAGCGGAGCCATGGATAACACAACAACAACAACAACAACAACAACAACAACAACGCACACAGCAGCAGCAGGGGTCCACACACACACACAGACACACACACACACACACACACACACACACACACACACACACACACACACACACACACGCACACACACAGAGGAATGGACCAGGACCTGTGTGTAAAAAAGCAGCTCTCCAACAGAGAAATCATCCACCTCTAAATGCAAGATAATGGGCTTCTGTACGGCCGTGGCACTTGGCATATTACAGAGCGCAGTATGAAATATTCATCCAGCATCTCTCCTCCCTCCCTCTCTCTCTGCCCTTTCCCAGTAAGTCTTCGACTAGAACAGGATTTCCCAGAACAAGTATTTCTGTGTATCTCTCTGGGCACATTTCCACAACAGCAATTACAGAAACAACAGTCATCTCCACTTTTAAATCCCACCTCAAAACCTCCCTGTTCTCCCCTGCATACAACCTCCCCTGCCCCTAACCATCTCCCCTAACCCTGCCACCCCCCCGCTGCTTGTTGTTTCTGTGTTTTCTGTTTCTCCCATATTGTCAGCGTCTTTGAGCCCCGGAAAAGCGCTTTATAAATACAATGAATCTCTGTTAGTGCTAGAGCTGCCCTGAGGGGCGGGGCTTAAGGGGTGAAGCCTGAGGGGCGGGGCTTAAGGGGTGAAGCATGAGGGGCGGGGCTTAAGGGGTGAAGCCTGGGGGCGGGGCTTAAGGGGTGAAGCCTGGGGGCGGGGCTTAAGGGGTGAAGCCTGAGGGGCGGGGCTTAAGGGGTGAAGCATGAGGGGCGGGGCTTAAGGGGTGAAGCATGAGGGGCGGGGCTTAAGGGGTGAAGCCTGGGGGGCGGGGCTTAAGGGGTGAAGCCTGGGGGACGGGGCCCAGGAAGTCACGCTGCTCCTGAACGAACACGTCGTGTTTGACAGCGCTCCTCGTCCCGTCCCACGCATTACAACCAGCCCGTCCTCCGATGTCTACCTCCGCCAGCCTCCCCTGGCTGTGCACACAGAGCTGGATGTACCAGAGCAGTCGTCTAATGCAGCCCCCCCCCCGTGACTTTGTACACTCAGAGTCAGAGGTTCTAGATCTAGTGAGGACCAAACAGAGGGCTTTGACCATCCCTGTGCCCTGTGGTAGAACTCTGTGGTAGAACTCTGTGGTAGAAGTCTGTGGTAGAACTCTGTGATAGAACTCTGTGGTAGAACTCTGTGATAGAACCCTTTGTAGGGTCCCATGTAGAACCCTCTGTGGAGACGGAACCCAAAAGAGTTCTGAAGGTTCTTCGTGACCCCTGACCTTGGGCAGAGCGGCAGTGGGAGAGGTTGAAGGGTGGAATGAGCCAATGGGAGGCAGGGGATGACGAGGAGGCCCCCCCCACCCCCCCCCACACAAAGCCTCGTTACCATGACAACCCTCCCAGAAGCACCTTCACCACCAGGGTGGTGTCTTACCTTGTGTCTGCACTTCAGCACCACGCCGTAGGCACCTGGAGAGAGAGGAGAGGACGGGTTAGTAGGGGAGTCTCTCACACACACACACACACTCACACTCACACACACACACACACACACACTCTCACACACTCACACACACACACACACACACACATTAATCTCTGGCACTAGATATTATTTTCCAGTTCATGAACCACCGTTCCTGATAACAGCCCTCCCCTAACCTAGCCTAGTGATGTGTGTGTGTGTGTGTGTGTGTGTGTGTGTGTGTATACGTGCGTCCAGACAGCCATCAGTGTCCTCTGCAGCATCACTCTGTCAGGACCAGCCATGTGTGTGATGCCTCTCACTACTGACACACACACTACTACACACTACTACACACTACTACACACTACTGACAGCAACACACACAGTCTAGAACACTGGGGACAGTTCTAGAACACTGAGGACAGATCTAGAACCCTGTGGACAGGTCTAGAACACTGAGGACAGGTCTAGAACACTGAGGACAGTTCTACAACACTAAGGACAGTTCTAGAACACTGAGGACAGTTAGAACACTGGGGACAGGCTGTATCTATGGAGGTCTGTGTCTCTATGTGTCTCTCTGTGTCTTTGTGTCTGTGTGTTTGTGTGTCTGTGTGTCTGTGTGTGTCAGTGTGTCTGTGTGTATCAGTGTGTCTGTGTGTGTATCTGTGTGTGTGTGTGCATGTCTGTGTGTGCCTGTTTGTGTGTGTGTGTGTGTGTGTGTGTCTCCATCTCCTCAGTCTGCAGCTGGATGCTCAGCGGGCGTTAAATTGTATTAGTGGAGGGACTCTGGGCAGGGGGGAGGCAGGGGGGAGGCAGGGGGGAGGCAGGAGGGAGGCAGGAGGGGGGGGGGCAGGGGGAGTACCAGTCACTACTACTAGAGAGGGGGAGGGAGAGAGAGAGTGTAGAGGGGGGAGAGCGAGAGCGAGAGATAAATAGAGGGCGGCTGCCCTGACCCTCCAGGCACCCACACAGGGGGGAGGCAGGGGGGAGGCAGTGGGGAGGTAGAGAGATAGAGAGAGAGAGGGTGGGGGGAGAGAGAGCGAGAGATAGAGAGAGAGAGGGTGGGGGGAGAGAGAGCGAGAGATAGAGAGAGAAAGAGAGAGAGGGCAGCCGCCTTGACCCTCCAGGCATCCACACAGGAGAGAGGCAGGGGAGGAGAAAGGGAGAGGCAGTGGGGGAGGCGGGGGAGAGGAAGGGGGAGGCAGGGGGAGGGAAAACAGGACGAGAGAGGTAGAGACAGGAGAAGAGAGGAGGAGAGAGAAGAGAGGAGAAGAGAGGAGGAGAGAGGAGGAGAGGAGAGGAGGAGAGGGGAGAAGAGAGGAGGAGAGAGGAGGAGAGAGGAGGAGAGAGGAGAAGAGAAGAGGAGAGGAGGAAAGGAGAGAGGAGAGAGGAGACTAGAGGAGGAGAGGAGGAGAGAGGAGAAGAGAAGAGGACAGGAGGAGAGAGTAGAAGAGAGGAGAAAAGAGGAAAGAGGAGGAGAGGAGGAGAGAGAAGAGAGAAGAGAGAGGAGAAGAGGACAGGAGGAGAGGAGAGAGGAGAGGAGGAGAGAGGAGGAGACAGTAGAAGAGAGGAGAAAAAAGAAGGAGAGAGGAGGAGAGGAGAGAGGAGAGAGAGAAGAGAGGAGAGAGGAGGAGACAGTAGAAGAGAGGAGAGAGGAGGAGAGAGGAGGAGACAGTAGAAGAGAGGAGAGAGGAGGAGAGAGGAGAAGAGAGGAGGAGAGAGGAGGAGAGAGGAGGAAACAGTAGAAGAGAGGAGAGAAGAGGAGAGAGGAGGAGAGAGGAGAGGAGAGTGCAGTGAGTAACCCCCTCCACCCTGCCCTGTGTTAGGCCAGTGAGACAGCTTGGTGTGGCGTGGTGAACAGTGTTAATATTAACTGTGTTGTATATTTAGTATGTGGATAGAAATCAACATGTATTGTTAATGTGGGCTTGGGAAGAGCTGTGTGTTGGTGAAAGGCGTAGCCAGAGGACACACAGCGCGGGGGAGCCATGTGTGTGTGTGTGTGTGTGTGTGTGTGTGTGTGTGTGTGTGTGTGTGGTAGCTTCCATTAGCATCCTCTAGCAAAGTGGCAGAGGTCCAGAACGGACGAGGTCGCCTACAGCAGGGTCCTATAGAACCACACAGACAGTCCTCCCATTTCTACCTCCACCAGCCTCCCCTGCCGGACCCAGTGCAGCGTGGGTAAAGGTCTTCACTCGTTCATTACACACACATCACAACTACAGGAACACTAGCCTGTTAGCGTAGCATGCATGGTGTTATTACTACAGGGACACTAGCCTGTTAGCGTAGCATGCATGGTGTTATTACTACAGGGACACTAGCCTGTTAGCGTAGCATGGTGCTACATGGTTCAGTCATGGTCATCAACTCACCTTCCCCCACAATGCCGAGGACCTCAAACTTATTCATGACATCACCGAGGGGCGGGGTGTTCCTTGCAGCTGAAAGCCTCTGATAGGACGGATCGCTGGTAGGAGGGGCTGTGATTGGCTGGGCGGGCTCAGAGGGGAGGAGCCAGGCGGAAGGAGGTCTTGACACAACCTCGCATAGTAGAGTCCTGGAGTCCACCCATGTTCTCTCTCTCTATACTTCCCTCTCTCTCTCTCTCTATACTTCCCTCTCTCTCTCTATACTCCTCTCTCTCTCTCTATACCTCCCTCTCTCCCTCTCTCTCTCTCTATACCTCCCTCTCTCCCTCTCTGCGTCTCTATACCTCCCTCTCTCCCTCTCTCTTATACCTCCCTCTCTATATATACCTCTCTCCCTCTCTCTGTCTCTATACCTCCCTCTCTCTCTCTCTCTATACCTCTCTGTCTCTCTATATACTCCTCTCTCTCTATACCTCCCTCTCTACTCCTCTCTTTCTCTCCCTCTCTCTCTATACTCCTCTCCTTCTCCCTCTCTCTCTATCTCTCGTGCTGTGTCTCTATCTCACACATACCACACCCAGACCCACCCACACACACTCACCTGGAAGAGCAGAGGGAAGAGAGGAAGAGAGGAAGAGGTGTTAGAGGTCAGCGAGAGTTCTTAGTTCCCATCATGCCTTGCGGTGGGAGAGTCTTGGCACAGATGGCAATGAATACTGTACCTACATCATATATCACACACACACACACACACACACACACACACACACACACACACACTAAAACAGTGTCTCAAGGCGTGTGAAGGGGAAAACAGTGAACATAACAAATGGGATGACATTGTAATAAAACGCAGCACTAAAGACTACAGCAGGAGGAATGTCGTTAGTGATGATAACCAATCACAGGCCTGTACGCTAACCAATCACAGACCAGGCCTACGCCACGGTGGAACGATCATCTACAGTTTCCTGCTTTTATGAAACAATTTAGACGAAGCATTTTCTGTCTGCCTGCACAGCTGTAACCATAACAGGACTAGATGATGTCATCACCAGAACAGGACTAGATGATGTCACCATAACAGGACTAGATGATGTCATCATAACAGGACTAGATGATGTCATCATAACAGGACTAGATGATGTCACCATAACAGGACTAGATGATGTCATCACCATAACAGGACTAGATGATGTCATCACCATAACAGGACTAGATGATGTCATCACCATAACAGGACTAGATGATGTCATCATAACAGGACTAGATGATGTCATCATAACAGGACTAGATGATGTCACCAGAACAGGACTAGATGATGACATCATAACAGGACTAGATGATGTCACCATAACAGGACTAGATGATGTCACCAGAACAGGACTAGATGATGTCATCACCATAACAGGACTAGATGATGTCACCATAACAGGACTAGATGATGACATCATAACAGGACTAGATGATGTCATCATAACAGGACTAGATGATGTCATCATAACAGGACTAGATGATGTCATCATAACAGGACTAGATGATGACATCATAACAGGACTAGATGATGTCACCAGAACAGGACTAGATGATGTCATCATAACAGGACTAGATGATGTCACCATAACAGGACTAGATGATGACATCATAACAGGACTAGATGATGACATCATAACAGGACTAGATGATGTCACCAGAACAGGACTAGATGATGTCACCATAACAGGACTAGATGATGTCACCATAACAGGACTAGCTGATGACATCATAACAGGACTAGATGATGTCACCAGAACAGGACTAGATTATGTCATCATAACAGGACTAGATGATGTCACCAGAACAGGACTAGATGGTGCTGAGGACCTGAACCATCAGATAACTCATTTAAATCTGCTTCTGCAACATAGTGGTGCCTACAGAATATAGAATCTCTACAGAACATTATATAGAATCGATACAGAACATTCTCTAGAATCTATATAGAACATTCTCTAGAATCTATATAGAACATTATATAGAATATATATATATATATATATATATGTAGAAAATTATATAGAATCTATATAGAACATTATACAGAATCTATATAGAACATTATATAGAATCTATATATGTAGAACATTCTATAGAATCGATACAGAACATTCTATAGAATCTATATAGAACATTCTATAGAATCGATACAGAACATTCTATAGAAGGTTTAATAAATCAGACCAAACATGAAGAGAATCCTCTACCCATCTCCCCAGACAGGAGAGGCTGGCGGAGGTAGAAATCGGAGGACAGGCTCAATGCATGGAACAGAATAAGGAATGGTATCAAACATTGAAATGTCATCAAACATTGATACCACTCCTCCTTCTGTTCCATGCAACGAGCCCATCCTCCCATTTATACCTCCACCAGCCTCCCCTGGCCTCCGCCAGCCTCCGCCAGCCTCCCCTGCCCGACGGCTCCTCAGAGGCAGACACTTTACAGTCCACTGCACTGACACACACACACACACACACACACACACACGCACGCACGCACACACACACACACACACACACACACACACACACACACACACACACACACACACACACACACACCAGAGACAACATTAAAAATGTAAAACTCTGTCATAAGCAGTCAGCACCACACACACTGGCTCCTCTCTCTAACGTCCAAACTGATGTTATTGTTATTATAGTACTGTGTTTTATTCTTATAATACTGTATTTTATTATTATAATACTGTATTTTATTATTATAATACTGTATTTTATTATTATAATACTGTATTTTATTATTATTATACTGTATTTTATTATTATAATACTGTATTTTATTATTATAATACTGTATTTTATTATTATAATACTGTATTTTATTATTATAATACTGTATTTTATTCTTATAATACTATATGTTATTATGATACTATATGTTATTATTATGATACTATATGTTATTGTTATTATTATTATTATTATTAGTATTATTCTTATTGTTATTACTATTATTGTTATTATTATGATAATGATTATTATTATTGTTGTTATTATTATTACAGTTATTGTTATTATTGTTATTATTGTTGTTATTATTATTATTATTATACTATATGTTATTATTATTATTATTATACTATATGTTATTATTATTATATGGTGGGGGGCGATCAAGCTGACTTCAAGGAGACGTCTTGTCGGGCGGGCGGGCGTGCGTGCGTGCGCGTGTGTGTGTGTGTGTGTGTGTGTGTGTGTGTGTGTGTGTCTGTCTGTGTGTGTCTGTGTGTGCTAAAACAGTAGGGTTTTATAATAATAATGATAATTATAATCATCATCATCATCATCATAATAATCATCATAATAATAATAATAATAATAACTTAAATGTATAAAGTGCCTTTCACAGACCCAAGGTCGCTTTACAAGGGAATGGGACAAACAGAACAGAGCCAGAGAGACAAACACACAAAACAAGAAACAGTGAAACAGCTTCTACAGGTTGAAAGCAAAGGTGAAAAGGTGGGTTTTAAGGGCAGCTTTGAATATGTCCAGGGCTGGAGAGTGGCGGGTATCCTTGGGTAGAGAGTTCCAGAGGGGGGGGGGGGGGGGGGGCTGCCACACTGGAGGCTCTGTACCCAAGAGACCCTCCAGATGAACACTTGAACACGGTGTTCCAGAGCTGTTCCAGAGCTGTTCCAGAGCTGTTCCAGAGCTGTTAGATAAGAGCGTCCAGACTAGCTAACCTCTCTCCCTGTCCCAGCCTCATCTCCTCAGTGGTAAATGGTAAACGGGCTCTTTACAACGGCCTCTCATTCACCCATTCACACACACATTCACACACCAATGGCGAGGTAGGCAAGCTACCATGCAAGGCGCCGGCCGGCCCGCTCACTGGGAGCAATTTGGGGTTCAGTGTCTTGCCCAAAGGACACTTCGACATGTGGCCGGCCGGGGCTCGACTCGAACCGCCGATCTGCCGACCTTGCGATCATTAGATTAGCCTCTACCTCCTGAGACACAGCCTCTACCTCCTGAGACACAGCCTCTACCTCCTGAGACAAAGCCTCTACCTCCTGAGACACAGCCTCTACCTCCTGAGACACAGCCTC
>NC_137679.1:44235278-44260278 GCF_963989245.1 Nansenia antarctica | reverse complement strand
AAAGCAGTGGGAAATTCAATTGTTTGCTTAATTATTAGTATTTATTTATTTTGACAAGTGATTAGGAGACAGTGACAAGCATACTTCCTTGTCTTGGTCGGTCTGCTACGGTATCTTTAACCCCCCAAATCACCCCTGGACACCAAACAGCTTCATTAGTTAGTTAAAAGTGACGTTTGAATGTTTAGACACTTGAATTTGTCCATATGTTGTTGTTGTTCTTTTTCTTCTTCTTCTTCTTCTTCTTCTTCTAATTATTATTACTATGACTTTGTTGCACTGTTGAGGAGCTAGCTGTCCTGACTGCTTCATTGCGTTCATCTACGGCTGTATTCTGTACGATAAATACACTTTATGATTTGATTCGATAACTGGATGTGTAGGGAGGACAGCCTACAAATTGGAGTATTATGGATTTCCTAATATCCTATGATTTACCAGAGACCTGTCCATATCAACAACTCCATATGTCAGTGAACATTGAAAGAGCAGGCCTTCATCGCAGTACTGTGAAGTGAAGTGAAGTGAAACTTTATTTATATAGCGCCTTTCGTACACGGATGCAACTCAAAGCGCTTTACAATGATTGAACAATGATACTGTACAGGAAAGTACCTCAGAAACAGCCTTCATCACGCTCCTGTACCCTCCTCTACCTCAGAAACAGCCTTCATCACGCTCCTGTACCCTCCTCTACCTCAGAAACAGCCTTCATCACGCTCCTGTACCCTCCTCTACCTCAGAAACAGCCTTCATAGTGGCCCTGTACCCTCCTCTACCTCAGAAAGAGCCTTCCTCTGACGCAGGCCAACTGTCACCAGGAAGTAGCTCTTACGACGACTTCCTCTCCCGTAGTAAAGTCCCTCTCTCATCTCTCAGGGGACTTCCTGTCTGGGGGCGTGGCCTACGGGAATGTAGACAACACACACACACACACACACACACACACACAGACACACACAGGACAGGAATCCTTTTCATGTACCATAGCAGACTCCCCCACAGCCAGCAGGGCTAATGGTGTTTTATGGTGGCTTGGAATCTTTATGGCTGGGCCAGTCAATGGGCTTCACAGCTATAGACAGAGGAGGGGGAGGGGGGAGGGGGGAGGGAGACACACACAAACACACTCACACAGATAGTCTGGGGGAGAGAGAGAGAGAGCTAGACAGAGAGAGAGAGAGAGAGAGAGAGAGAGAGAGAGAGAGAGAGAGAGAGAGAGAGTCTGGGGGAGTGAAAGAGAGATAGAAAGAGAAAGAGGGGAGAGAGAGAGAGACAGAGAGAGAGAGAGAGAGTCTGGGGGAGTGAGAGAGAGATAGAAAGAGAGAGAGAGAGACAGAGAGAGAGAGAGAGAGAGAGAGAGTCTGGGGGAGTGAGAGAGATAGAAAGAGAGAGAGGGAGAGACAGAGAGTCTGGGGGAGTGAGGGACAGAGATAGACAGAGAGAGAGTCCGGGGGAGAGAGAGAGAGAGATAGAGAGAGAGAGAGAGAGAGAGAGAGAGAGAGAGAGAGAGAGACAGAGAGTGAGAGAGAGATAGACAGAGAGAGAGTCTGGGAGAGAGAGAGAGAGAGAGAGAGAGAGATAGATAGAGACAGAGAGAGAGAGAGAGAGAGAGATAGAGAGAGAGAGATAGAGAGAGATAGACAGAGAGAGAGTCTGGGGGAGAGAGAGAGATAGATAGATAGAGACAGAGAGAGAGAGAGAGAGAGAGAGAGAGAGAGAGAGAGAGAGAGACAGAGAGATAGACAGAGAGAGATAGACAGAGAGAGATAGACAGAGAGAGAGTCTGGGGGAGAGAGAGAGATAGATTGAGAGAGGGGGGGGTTAAGTGAAGTCAAGAGTCAGTGGTGTAAAAGCTGTACTTTTTTTTTGGAGCTGTCTTCTTCTTCTATGGTGTGGATTTAAACGTGACTTCCCTGCTTACCTGGACATCACCTCTTCTTCTGTGGTGTGGATTTAAACGTGACTTCCCTGCTCACCTGGACATCACCTCTTCTTCTGTGGTGTGGATTTAAACGTGACTTCCCTGCTTACCTGGACATCACCTCTTCTTCTGTGGTGTGGATTTAAACGTGACTTCCCTGCTCACCTGGACATCACCTCTTCTTCTGTGGTGTGGATTTAAACGTGACTTCCCTGCTTACCTGGACATCACCTCTTCTTCTGTGGTGTGGATTTAAACGTGACTTCCCTGCTTACCTGGACATCACCTCTTCTTCTGTGGTGTGACTTCCCTGCTTCCCTGGACATCACCTCTTCTTCTGTGGTGTGGTGTTGCGTCCCTCCTGACCATGTAAGATCTGTTGAGAACAACATGACTGGCTGGCCATGGCTCCACTGTGGAGACTCCATCTCGGGCCTGGACTGGGCTAGACTGGGCTAGACTGACCTAGACTGGGCTAGACTGACCTAGACTGACCTAGACTGACCTAGACTGGGCTAGACTGGGCTAGACTGGGCCTAGACTGAACTAGACTGGACTAGACTGGCCTAGACTGGGCTAGATTGACTGGCTGGCAGTGGGACTGGATGTGACATCAGCTGTTGTTTATTTCACTGTTTAGTTGAAGATCTTTAAGCGTCATTGAAGGGGCAATCCAGGATTGGTACATACATTTTTTACTTTTAAATTAACGATATACTGTATATAGACAAACATAACACAACATATTAACTTTGTGAGGTTAGTTCAACTGTCATAAGCTTGGTTTACTCAATTGTAATTGGTTAAAGCTATCATTCTGATGTCATGGAGGGTCAGTGTCTGTCGCTTAGTGTTGTACCTCAGGAAGTGTCCGCTTTGTTGACCACTTTGCTGTTGTTAGAATCCCAGACTGCGCCTTTAAGATCTGACTAACATGAATCTGTGTCGGAAAGAGACTGGATTACATGTGTTTCTATATCTGTACTACCTGTCTGTCTGTACTACCTGTCTGTCCTACCTGTCTGTCTGTCCTGTCTGTCTGTCTGTCTGTCCTGTCTGTCTGTCTGTCTGTCCTGTCTGTCCTGTCTGTCTGTCCTACCTGTCTGTCTGTACTACCTGTCTGTCTGTCTGTCTGTCTGTCTGTCCTGTCTGTCTGTCTGTCCTACCTGTCTGTCTGTCTGTCTGTCCTGTCTGTCTGTCTGTCTGTCTGTCCTACCTGTCTGTCTGTACTACCTGTCTGTCTGTCTGTCTGTCTGTCCTGTCTGTCTGTCTGTCCTGTCTGTCTGTCCTGTCTGTCTGTCTGTCCTACCTGTCTGTCTGTCTGTCTGTCCTGTCTGTCTGTCTGTCCTACCTGTCTGTCTGTCTGTCTGTCTGTCTGTCCTACCTGTCTGACCTGTCTGTCTGTCTGTCCTACCTGTCTGTCTGTCTCTCTGTCTGTCCTGTCTGTCTGTCTGTCCTGTCTGTCTGTCTGTCTGTCCTGTCTGTCTGTCTGTCCTACCTGTCTGTCTGTCCTGTCTGTCCTGTCTGTCTGTCTGTCCTGTCTGTCTGTCTGTCCTACCTGTCTGTCTGTCTGTCCTGTCTGTCTGTCTGTCCTGTCTGTCTGTCTGTCTGTCTGTCCTACCTGTCTGTCTGTATGTCTGTCCTGTCTGTCTGTCCTCCCTGTCTGCCCTACCTGTCTGTCTGTCTGTCTGTCTGCCCTACCTGTCTGTCTGTCTGTCCTACCTGTCTGTCTGTCTGTCTGTCTGTCTGCCCTACCTGTCTGTCTGTCTGTCCTACCTGTCTGTCTGTCTGTCTGTCTGCCCTACCTGTCTGTCTGTCTGTCTGTCTGTCTGCCCTACCTGTCTGTCTGTCTGCCCTACCTGTCTGTCTGTCTGTCTGTCTGCCCTACCTGTCTGTCTGTCTGTCCTACCTGTCTGTCTGTACTACCTGTCTGTTTGTCTGTCTGTCTGTCCTGTCTGTCCTGTCTGTCTGTCCTGTCTGTCTGTCTGTCCTACCTGTCTGTCTGTCTGTCTGTCTGTCCTGTCTGTCTGTCTGTCCTACCTGTCTGTCTGTCTGTCTGTCTGTCTGTCTGTCCTACCTGTCTGACCTGTCTGTCTGTCTGTCCTACCTGTCTGTCTGTCTCTCTGTCTGTCCTGTCTGTCTGTCTGTCCTGTCTGTCTGTCTGTCCTGTCTGTCTGTCTGTCTGTCCTACCTGTCTGTCTGTCCTGTCTGTCCTGTCTGTCTGTCCTGTCTGTCTGTCTGTCCTACCTGTCTGTCTGTCTGTCCTGTCTGTCTGTCTGTCCTGTCTGTCCTGTCTGTCTGTCTGTCTGTCCTACCTGTCTGTCTGTATGTCTGTCCTGTCTGTCTGTCCTCCCTGTCTGCCCTACCTGTCTGTCTGTCTGTCTGCCCTACCTGTCTGTCTGTCTGCCCTACCTGTCTGTCTGTCTGCCTTACCTGTCTGTCTGTCTGTCTCTCTGTTAGCCTGTATGCCTGCCTGCCAGTCAGTCTGTCTGTCTGTCTGTCAAACAGCCCCCCCCCCCACCCCACACACACGTTTTGTCAACAGGCGGGTGGTTGTTGGAGGGGTAGACTAGACTGTTTACGCCAGCGGCCCTGATTAAATCACTGTCTCACCTCTCCCTCCCCCCCCCCCCCCCCCCCCCTATCCTGGGTCCTCTCAGGGGAGGTCAGGGGAGGCTGGGGGAGGTAGAAATCAGAGGTTCTTGATACCAATCGTCCGTTCCGTTCCGTGCATAACAATGAACCCGTCCTCCGATTTCCACCTCCCCCAGCCTCCCCTGGCCTTCCCTGACCTCCCCCAGCCTCCCCTGACCTCCCCCAGCCTCCCCTGGCCTTCCCTGACCTCCCCCAGCCTCCCCTGACCTCCCCCAGCCTCCCCTGGCCTTCCCTGACCTCCCCCAGCCTCCCCTGACCTCCCCCAGCCTCCCCTGGCCTTCCCTGACCTCCCCCAGCCTCCCCTGACCTCCCCCAGCCTCCCCTGGCCTCCCCTGACCTCCCCCAGCCTCCCCTGACCTCCCCCAGCCTCCCCTGGCCTTCCCTGACCTCCCCCAGCCTCCCCTGACCTCCCCCAGCCTCCCCTGACCTCCCCCAGCCTCCCCTGGCCTTCCCTGACCTCCCCCAGCCTCCCCTGACCTCCCCCAGCCTCCCCTGGCCTCCCCTGACCTCCCCCAGCCTCCCCTGACCTCCCCCAGCCTCCCCTGGCCTTCCCTGACCTCCCCCAGCCTCCCCTGACCTCCCCTGACCTCCCCCAGCCTCCCCTGACCTCCCCCAGCCTCCCCTGGCCTCCCCTGACCTCCCCCAGCCTCCCCTGACCTCCCCTGACCTCCCCCAGCCTCCTCTGACCTCCTCCAGCCTCCCATGTCCTCCCACAGCCTCCCCCAGCCTCCCCTGACCTCCCCCAGCCTCCCCTGGCCTCCCCTGACCTCCCCCAGCCTCCCCTGGCCTCCCCTGGCCTCCCCTGACCTCCCCCAGCCTCCCCTGGCCTGCCTCTGTCCGTCTCTACAGCGTCTCTCTCTTCTGACCAATAGGAGCGCAGCAGCAGTGTGTGTGTAGCGGACGCCTCGTGGGTCTGAGGAGGTCGCCTCACCTGGCCAGGCAGCCAATCACAGGCCGGCATGGGCAGGACCCTCCAGAGAGGTAGGGCTCTCCTCTCCCCTCCTCTCCTCTCCTCTCCTCTCCTCTCCTCTCCTCTCCTCTCCTCTCCTCTCCCCTCCTCTCCTCTCCTCTCCTCTCCCCTCCTCTCCCCTCCCCTCCCCTCCTCTCCTCTCCTCTCCTCTCCTCTCCTCTCCTCTCCTCTACTCCCCTCTCCTCTCCTCTCCTCTCCTCTCCTCTCACCTCTCCTCTCCTCTCCTCTCCTCTCCTCTCCCTGCCTAGGTCATTACAACAAAAGAGAACATTTCATGTCAATGTTCTCAGTCAAGTAACATAGTAAAACAAGGGTTAAGTAATATAAACGATGATACTACTTCAGTTGAGAGATGTGTTGTTGATGTTCACCCGCTGAAGTGTAAGACATTGATGTGTGAAGACCCATCTCTTCAGGTTACACCTTAACTGCTCCTCCTGAGACATCTACTACCCCCAGCACTGTGTCTCCTGAGACATCTACTACCCCCCAGCACTGTGTCTCCTGAGACATCTACTACCCCCCAGCACTGTGTCTCCTGAGACATCTACTACCCCCCAGCACTGCGTCTCCTGAGACATCTACTACCCCCCTGTACTGTCCCTCCTGAGACATCTACTACCCCCCAGAACTGTGTCTCCTGAGACATCTACTACCCCCCAGCACTGCATCTCCTGAGACATCTACTACCCCCCTGTACTGTCCCTCCTGAGACATCTACTACCCCCCAGCACTGTGTCTCCTGAGACATCTACTACCCCCCAGCACTGCGTCTCCTGAGACATCTACTACCCCCCTGTACTGTCCCTCCTGAGACATCTACTACCCCCCAGCACTGCGTCGCCTGAGACATCTACTACCCCCCAGCACTGTGTCTCCTGAGACATCTACTACCCCCCAGCACTGTGTCTCCTGAGACATCTACTACCCCCCAGCACTGTGTCTCCTGAGACATCTACTACCCCCCAACACTGTGTCTCCTGAGACATCTACTACCCCCTGTACTGTGTCTCCTGAGACATCTACTACCCCCCAGCACTGCGTCTCCTGAGACACCCGCTTTTCCCCTTTACTGTGTCCCCTATGACTTCTACTGGTCCCCTTGTACTGTTTCTCTGTTTCTCTAGTGTCTATATATAAATAAATAAAAACTGCCAATGGCCCCTGGCCTGAGCTAGATTACTCTTCCTGCTACGACTGGTGGATTGATGATTCCCTTGCTTAGTCGAATGTATTGATTGTAAGTCGCTTTGGAATGAGGCGTCTGCTAAATGCCCAAAATGTAAAAATGTAAGAATGTGTGAGACGTTGTTTCCTCACAGACCATAAAGAAGAGAAGAGAGAGAGAACAGAAGAGAAGAGAGAGAGAACAGAAGAGAAGAGAGAGAGAACAGAAGAGAAGAGAGAGAGAACAGAAGAGAAGAGAGAGAGAACAGAAGAGAAGAGAGACAGAGCTGGACTCAGCAGTGGCACCATGAGCCCCCCCCTGGACAAACCTAACGGTACGGCCCTGAGCTACTGGGATAGGGGGAGGCTGGGGGAGGCTGGGGAGGCTGGGGAGGGTGGGGGAGCTGGGGGAGGCTGTGGGAGCTGGGGGAGGCTGTGGGGGCCAGGGGGAGGCTAGGGGAGGTAGGAATCGGAGGACAGGCTCATTGTAATGCATGCGGTTTAGGAGACTATTGCCACCTCTGTTCTGAAATACTTATTCATAACTGTTTGCATTGTTCAACAACATGTTGGTAATGACAATACTATGATGGCTGCTCATCCCTGGTTAATGTGATCACTCTATAACCTCTGACCTACTGATGTTTACAATACTACTGTGTGTCCAGAGCCCTTCAGGTGGTAGTAACATGGTAGTAATGTTGTGTGTGTGTGTGTGTGTGTGTGTGTGTGTGTGTGTGTGTGTGTGTGTGTGTGTGTGTGTGTGTGTGCGTGTGTGTGTGTGTGTGTGTGTCCAGAGGCCTTCAGATGGGAGGACTACCTGAAGGAGACCAACTCCATCGCCGCCTCACCCAGCTGCTTCAGACAGGTAGAGACTACTGATCACATGACCACCTGACCACCTGACCACCTGACTGGTGGTCTTTTTCTGTATTTTTTAATGCTGTATGTAAAGCACTTTGAATTGCCCCTGTTGTATGAAATGTGTACTAATAAACTGGCCTTGTGTGACTGACCCTGTGCCTCCGTGTCCCTAGTCCAGGGTCTGATTGACCCGTGTGTCCTTCCTGTCTCTAGTCCAGGGTCTGATTGACCCGTGTGTCCTTCCTGTCTCTAGTCCAGGGTCTGACTGACCCATGTGTCCTTCCTGTCTCTAGTCCAGGGTCTGACTGACCCGTGTGTCCTTCCTGTCTCTAGTCCAGGGTCTGATTGACCCGTGTGTCCTTCCTGTCTCTAGTCCAGGGTCTGATTGACCCGTGTGTCCTTCCTGTCTCTAGTCCAGGGTCCCGCCCACCAACGACTTCAAGGCGGGTATGAAGCTTGAGGCGTGCGACCCGCGGAACTCCACGTCGGTGTGCATCGCCACGGTGATGGGTCTGACGGGCACGAGGCTCCGCCTCCGGCTGGACGGCAGCGACAACACCAACGACTTCTGGAGGCTGGTCGACGCCCACGACATCCAGCCAATAGGAACCTGCGAGAGGACGGGCGACATGCTGCAGCCTCCGCTGGGTGAGGGAGGGAGGGGAGGAGGGGGGAGGGGAGGGAGGGGCTTAGTCTAGGGTGAGGGAGGGAGGGGGAGGGGCTTAGTCTGGGGTGAGGGAGGGGGAGGGGCTTAGTGAGGGGGAGGGGCTTAGTCTAGGGGGAGGGGCTTAGTCTGGGGTTAGAGCTGGGTCTAGGGTTAGGGTTAGGATTAGGGTTAGCCTCATGTGTCTGTTTTGTTGACCTGCAGGGTTCAGGATGAACGCGTCCTCCTGGCCCATGTTCCTGCTGAGGACGCTGAGTGGAGCTGAGATGGCCCCCGCCTCCGCCTTTAAGAAGGTACACACACACACACACGCACGCACGCACGCACGCACACACACACACACACACACACACACACTCACACATACTGTATATATATACATACATATATAACGTGATATATATATATATATACCGTATATATAATAATATATGCATATATATCGATATACATACGTGTGTGTGTGTGTGTGTGTGTGTGTCTGTGTGTATAAGTAAGTAAGTAAGTAAAGTGTATTTCTATAGCACCTATCCCAGACCAGGGGTCACAAAGTACTTTACATATAAAAACATACTTAATAAAAAGCAAAAGTAATAGCAGGTTAAAATAAATAGGTAAACAAGTGAAAATAAAAACAAGAAACAAATAACAAGTGTACAACTAATACCGGTAATAACAGGACACAGACAGACAGGCTTCTTTTGGGGTTAGCCAAAAGCCTGTCTATACAGGACAGTCTAGAGCTGTTGTTTAAAAGCCTCGACCCAGACCGCTGATCTAAGATCCAAGGGAAGAGCATTACAGAGCCTGGGAGCCACGGGTTGGAATGCTGCATCACCTTTGGTTTTTACACCTTTGGTGTGTGTGTGTGTGTGTGTGTGTATATATCTGTGTGTGTGTGTGTGTGTGTGTGTGTGTGTGTATGTGTGTGTATAACTGTGTGTGTGTGTGTGTGTGTGTGTATGTTAATGTGTGTGTGTGTGTGTGTGTGTGTGTGTGTGTGTGTGTGTGTGTGTGTGTGTGTGTAGGAGCCGTCCAAGCCCTCTCAGAACCTGTTCCGCCCCGGTATGAAGCTGGAGGCGGTGGACAAGAAGAACCCGTACCTGATCTGCCCGGCGACCATCGGAGAGGTCAGGGGTCAAGAGATCTTCGTCATGTTTGACGGCTGGCGGGGCGCCTTCGACTACTGGTGCCCCTTCCACGCCCGGGACATCTTCCCCGTGGGCTGGTGCTCTCTGACCAGGCACGGCATCCAGCTGCCTGGGAACTTCTGTAAGTGTATGTACCCGTCCTGGCCACTAGGTGGCAGCAGAGCTGTAATAATAATAATAATAATAATAAGAAGAAGAATCATAATAATCATAATCATAATAATCATAATAATAATAGTAATAGTAATAATAGTAATCATAATAATAATAACCTTTATTTGTGTAGCGCTTTTCCTGCAAACATTGCAGCTCAAAGTGCTCCAATCATTATATAATCATCATTTAAACATTTAGTCATTTAAAGGCAATATTAAAAAGATGGGTTTTTAGTCTTGACTTGAACATAATATGTGCTGAGGTTGCATCCCTAATGTTAACAGTGCATCCACAATCTGGAGCATAAAATGAGAATGCAGCCTCACCAAATCTCTTCTTTTGTCCATGTGGTACACAGAGAAAACCAGCGTCAGAAGACCTGAGAGCTCTATTGGGCTGATATGCTAGCAGAAGACCTGAGAGCTCTATTGGGCTGATATGCTAGCAGAAGACCTGAGAGCTCTATTGGGCTGATATGCTAGCAGAAGACCTGAGAGCTCTATTGGGCTGATATGCTAGCAGAAGACCTGAGAGCTCTATTGGGCTGATATGCTAGCAGAATACCTGAGAGCTCTATTGGGCTGATATGCTAGCAGAAGACCTGAGAGCTCTATTGAGCTGATATACTAGCAGAAGACCTGAGAGCTCTATTGGGCTGATATGCTAGCAGAAGACCTGAGAGCTCTATTGGGCTGATATGCTAGCAAAAGGTCTGAACATATTCTTGTGCTGTGCAAGTGAGAGCTTTAGAAACAAGCAGTGTAAGTGTACTTACCTGTCTTCACCGCTAGATGGCAGTAGAGCTGTAGTGTACGTGTATGTACCCGTCCTCACCACTAGATGGCAGCGGAGCAGTAGTGTAAGTGTATTTACCCGTCATCACCACTAGTTGGCAGCAGTTGTAGTGTAAGTGTATTTACCCGTCATCACCACTAGTTGGCAGCAGTTGTAGTGTAAGTGTATTTACCCGTCATCACCACTAGTTGGCAGCAGTTGTAGTGTAAGTGTATTTACCCGTCATCACCACTAGTTGGCAGCAGTTGTAGTGTAAGTGTATTTACCTGTCCTTGCCGCTAGATGGCAGCAGAGCTGTAGTCTGTCCCTGCTGGTTCTCCTCAGTTTGATGCGGCCGGTCAGAGAAGAGGGACGGTTTGTTTTACTGACTGTTTCCTCAGCTGCTTTTCTGATGCCAGTTATTCAACTCAAACGTTTGATAGGAATATGACATTTTGTAGTATTAGTTTTGACTCGTGTATAATGTCTTACAGTCAACATCTTATCAATGTTTTAGTACCCAAACTAGGACCTAGCATCTTAAAAATCTGAACCTGAGAGATATTTGAATATGTCGCCAAAAACAAAACAAACCTTTTATTCTCTAAGAACTGACTTCAAACTTCAGGGCTAAAACAGCCTGGTCTTCAATCGCTATAAGAAACACTGTGCTGGGTAAAAATATTGCATGTACGGTATATATTTTCTTTTGAAGTAGTAGTTATTATTTATTTATAACAAGCTGTAACCAATTAGACTCCCTTATCGTCACCAAACAGAGTCGCTGTCGTGGTCTGAAACAAGGGAGAGCGTCTTATTCAGCCTAATGACGACTCCCTAAACCGTCTCACAGCTTCACAGCTGTCACAGAGATTTCCACAGTCGTCCTCAATAATTCACCCAAATGAACCCGTTTCTAAAACACTGTGGGATTAAAAGAGAGGAACTCCTCAAATAGAAATGTCCTCAGTACCCCCCCCCCCCACACACACACACACACAGACAAAAGGAGGGGTTTGACTCACCTGTCAATCACTGGTGTTAGGAGCTGTGTTTCTGCCGAGGGTCTTTGTTGTAGCTGGAGATCTTAGAGACCCCCGAGTTTAATTTAGACATCCACCCCCCCAATCCTCTGTCACCAGGTACTGTGTGTCACCAGAAGTCAGGATTTTTGTTTTCCTAACTTTCCAAACGTAAAAACTCCAGTTGACAAAGTCGGTTTTTGTTTTAGCAATTATTTCCCACAATAATCGAATGATTCAAATGATTTCGTGGCGATATTGATTTCATCATTGATTATTGTTGAGAGCTTCGTTGGTCCCAGTGGCGTAGAGTGGCAGCTGTGTCTCAGGAGGTAGAGCCGGCGTCTAATGATCGCAAGGTCGGCAGATCTGCGGTTCGAGCCCCGGCTGGCCACATTTCGATGTGTCCTTGGGCAAGACACTGAACCCCAAATTGCTCCCAATGTGTGGGCCGGCGCCTTGCATGGCAGCTTGGACGCCAATGGTGTGTGAATGTGTGTGTGAATGGGTGAATGAGAGGCCGTTGTAAAGCGCTTTGGAATAAGGAGATATATAAGTCAGTCTATATAAGTCAGTCTATATAAGCCAGTCTATATAAGTCAGTCCATTTACCATTTAGAGTGGTTGGTCCACACAGAGGAAGTCGTCGCTCCTGGTCTCAGGTTTTGATTGAATATCACCTCAGCACTTCTGTCAGCCTCGTAGCTGTGTGGCGGCAGGGCACCTCTGAGCGCGTGCAGCTGGTAACCCTGGTAACCCACGCCGCGGTCTCCTCAGCGTGCACGGGGGGGTCAGTGGAGGGGGGGGCTGTTAACAACCACTTAACACTCCCGTGTTTTTCAGCCTGGCCAGGAAAAAAACACTAGCCTTTGGGTGTGTGTGTGTACGTGTGTGTGTGTGTGTACGTTTGTGTGTGTGTGTGTATGTGTGTGTGTGTGTGTGTGTGTACGTTTGTGTATGTGTGTGTGTGTGTATGTATGTGTGTGTATGTGTGTGTGTGTGTATGTGTGTGTGTGTGTGTTCCAGCCCCTCTAGCCCTCTGGAGGGTCACTGATACGAGACCCCGCTCTGCCACAAGACTGATGGAGGCAGTTATGCTGCTATTCTGCCTCTCACTTCCTGTCTCTCACTTCCTGTCTCTCAGAGGGACCACCTCACTTCCTGTCTCTCCAGGCCATGGTGCTAGACCACTGGACCACCCCAGACCATGGTACCAGACCACTGGACCACCCCAGGCCATGGTACCAGACCACTGGACCACCCAGAACCACTGGACCAGCCCAGGCCATGGTGCTAGACCACTGAACCACCACTGGACCACATAGAGGTAGTTAGAGGGAGGAGTTTGGGAACGGGGGCGGGGTTAGAGCTAGGGGGCGGGGTTAGAGCTAGCGTACGAAGGGATGAACCCACCCTCACCAGAGATGGTTCACTGAAGAGAGGGTGTTCTCAATCAGGTCCTCCTCCCCCAGGCCTCTCCTCCCCACCTTCCCTCTATTCCTCCTCCTCCTCTTCCCTCTATTCCTCCTCCTCCTCTTCCCTCTATTCCTCCTCTTCCTCCTCCTCTTCCTCCACCTCTTCCCTCTATTCCTCCTCCTCCTCTTCCCTCTATTCCTCCTCCTCCTCTTCCCTCTATTCCTCCTCTTCCTCCTCCTCTTCCTCCACCTCCTCCCTCTATTCCTCCTCTTCCCTCTATTCCTCCTCTTCCTCCACCTTCCTTGCCCTCTATTCCTCCTCTTCCTCCCCTCCCCTCCTCTTCCCTCTATTCCTCCTCTTCCTCTTCCTCTTCCCTCCTCCTCCTCTTCCCTCTATTCCTCCTCCTCCTCTTCCCTCTATTCCTCCTCCTCCTCTTCCCTCTATTCCTCCTCCACCTCTTCCCTCTATTCCTCCTCTTCCTCCACCTCTTCCCTCTATTCCTCCTCTTCCTCCACCTCTTCCCTCTATTCCTCCTCTTCCTCCACCTCTTCCCTCTATTCCTCCTCCTCTTCCTCCTCCTCTTCCTCCACCTCTTCCCTCTATTCCTCCTCTTCCTCCACCTCTTCCCTCTATTCCTCCTCTTCCCCCACCTCTTCCCTCTATTCCTCCTCTTCCTCCACCTCTTCCCTCTATTCCTCCTCCTCTTCCTCCCCTCCTCTTCCCTCTATTCCTCCTCCTCTTCCTCCACCTCCTCCCTCTATTCCTCCTCCCCTCCATCTATTCCTCCTCTTCCTCCACCTCTTCCCTCTATCCCTCCTCTTCCCTCTATTCCTCCCCCTCCACCTCTTCCCTCTATTCCTCCTCTTCCTCTTCCTCCACCTCTTCCCTCTATTCCTCCTCTTCCTCCACCTCTTCCCTCTATTCCTCCCCCCCTCCTCCCTCTATTCCTCCTCCCCTCCTCCTCTCCCCTCCTCCTCTCCCCTCCTCTCCCCTCCTCCTCCTCCCCCCTCCCCCATCTCCTCTGCAGTGTGTTTATCTGTTAGGAAATGCTCATTTCCCCCCGTCCGTCTGTCAGTCAGTCAGTCAGTCAGCCAGTCAGTCAGTCAGCGGTGCGGGGGATAACCAACACACACGCGGCTCCTGTTTCTCTTCCTCCGAGCGACCGACAGACAGACAGACTCTCTCCGGGACTTTCAAATTGAAATGAAATGGCTTTTCCGTTTTTTAGCTCCTTGAATTGAGAGAGAGCATAAAACAAAAAATCACACACAATGGAAGGCAGTTATTACTACTATTAGGTTTGAATGTGGTGTCTGTCTGTCTGCGTGCGTGCGTGCGTGCGTGAGGTTTTAGGAGCGATATTCAAATGAGGAATTAGAGTAGAATTAGCCCAGCTTCAAGGCAAAGTCCATTTTGGTCTGGTACTCCCTGTCGCTGATGCTGTCTGTGTTTACAGTGAGCTGCAATTCAGTGCTGGATCAATGCCTAGTTACTATGCATTAATATTAGCATCTGGCAGGATGGACATCTAAAATGATCTGACCCGAATCAACCTGCGATTTCGACAGCTAGTTGCCCGATTAGGGGTGGGGAATCGAAAACCGGTTCCAGTTGAAAACCGGTTGCAAATCGATTGCATGCATCAGAATCGTATCATGCCTCCGAGGTGATCGATTCCTCTTATCGATGCCGGCATGCATTGCGCATGCGCATTGCAAAAACCCCGTGCGTCATGATGACGACACCAAACTCTGCAAACTTGCAAAAAGGAGTCATGGCGGAGTCCAGGAAGAGACGCTCCAAAGCGTGGCTTTATTGCACCAGGATAAACGACAACACCTCTTCTTGTAACATGTGTAAAATTACCATCTCCAGTAAGGGTGGAACCACCAGCAACATGTTACAACATCTGTCGACGCAGCATGGGCTAAGGTTGCGGGAATGCCAGCAGGTTTATGACACCACACGCACGAGTGAACCCACTGCTGCTGCCCAAGCGAGCGACACTGAGGGTAAATATCCTAATAAACACGTCAAGCAGTGTAAGTGTACTTACCTGTTTTCACCGCTAGATGGCAGTAGAGCTGTAGTGTACGTGTATGTACCCGTCCTCACCACTAGATGGCAGCGGAGCACTAGTGTAAGTGTATTTACCCGTCATCACCACTAGTTGGCAGCAGTTGTAGTGTAAGTGTATTTACCTGTCCTTGCCGCTAGATGGCAGCAGAGCTGTAGTCTGTCCCTGCTGGTTCTCCTCAGTTTGATGCGGCCGGTCAGAGAAGAGGGACGGTTTGTTTTACTGACAGTTTCCTCAGCTGCTTTTCTGATGCCAGTTATTCAACTCAAACGTTTGATATGAATATGACATTTTGTAGTATTAGTTTTGACTCATGTATAATGTCTTACAGTCAACATCTTATCAATGTTTTAGTACCCAAACTAGGACCTAGCATCTTAAAAATCTGAACCTGAGAGATATTTTAATATGTCGCCAAAAACAAACCTTTTATTCTCTAAGAACTGACTTCAAACTTCAGGGCTAAAACAGCCTGGTCTTCAATCGCTATAAGAAACGCTGTGCTGTGTAAAAAATATTGCATGTACGGTATGTTATGTTCAATAATGGAGACTGAACTCAGAGCTTAGTCGGAACGTGTACTCCATTTAATCAACAACGTGTGTAACACAAAACGTAATACGGCACGTCGTAAAGTCCCAACTGTCGTAAAACTACAGACGTAACATTTCCCCCCCCCTCACACAACCTAGGTGTGATACTCAGTCATGTAATCACGCAAGTGCTCGGGCCTGTTGCGTGCTCGAACCAGACGTGGCTCTGGTGCAGCCACAGCCACTGGTGGCGGCTCCACGCCTTGGGGCTGAGCCTGGTAGGCCGGGGTTGCTGCTTCATCCAACCGTGCGGCTGGCAAGACTGTGGAAGAGGCCACACCCAGCGCTGGGCCAGGGGGAGGCTGCACCTTACGCAGGCGGGTAGCATGCCAGCGAGTGCCGTCGGCGAGCCTAAACGAGGCCGGGCCAAGCTGCTTGCTGACCTGGACAGGGTCAGACCAAAACGACTGGAGTTTGTTGTCCCGATGAGGTCGTCGGATCCTGACCCAGTCCGACACAGCAATGACAGGTGGCCTAGCACGTCTGGCCCTGTCGAAACGATCCTTCATCAAGCGCTGGTGTTTGGTGACTGTGGCTTGAACTGGATGGACCGGGGGCTGAGCTAGTGTAGGGCGGAGCCTATCGAGAGGCAGCTGGAGCTCCCGCCCCAGCATGAGGGAGGCTGGGGAGACTCCTGTAGTGGCATGTCGCGTGGCCCGATAATGCAACAGCGTCTGGAGGAGGCTGGTGGTGAGCGTGCACCCTTGTGCCAGGTGGGCCCTGATGCCATTTTTCAGTGTTTGGTTCAGCCGTTCCACCCCCCCGTTCGCAGCAGGGTGGTAGAACGCTGTGCGGATGTGGTGGATCCCTTTACCCACTAGATAGGAGGACAGTTCATGGGAAATCATTTGAGGACCGTTGTCAGTCGTGATCCTCTTGGGCAGGCCCCAACGTGCGAACAGAGCGTCGAGAATGTCGATCAGCACCTTTGCTGTGACCGAGCCCACAGGTGTCACCTCTGGCCACTTAGAGTGGAGGTCGTAGGTCACGACGAGAAAACGCTGGTGATGTGGTACCCCATGCAGCTCGCCGCAGATATCCAGTTGCAGGTGCTCCCAGGGTTGAGATGGCCAGTCCAACGGCTGCATGGGCGGGGGTGGGGCTGGAGCCCTGGTCTTACCACTAAGGAGACAGGCAGTGCAATCCTTGACCAGGGTTTCGAGTTCCCTGTCGATGCCTGGCCACCACACAACATCACGACAGCGCTGTTTGAGCCTGACTATGCCCAGGTGACCCTCGTGTGCCATAGCAAGGATACGCGCCCGAAGGACACCTGGGACCACAGTGCAGAACCCGCGAGCGACACAGGTGTCATTCCAAACCGACAACTCCTCCCTGATCCTGGAGTAAGTGAGTAGCTCGTCAGGTACTCTTGCCGGCCACCCCTGCGTGATGTAGGTTGAGAGTGTAGAGAGGGTGGGGTCATCGGCTGAGGCATCCCGGAGCTCTTTCAGCGACACCGTCTCCTGAAGGGGTGTGTGGAGGAGCTGGACGAGGTCATGCTCAGCCTGGTCCAGTCCGGGGGTCAAGGTTGGGGCTGTGGGTGGGCTGGGGATTGAGCGTGATAGCAAGTCGGCTACCACGTTGTCTCGTCCTGGCGTGAACTGTAGCCGATAGTTGTACTGCTGCAGGCGGTCGGCCCAGCGGTGGAGGCGGAGTGGCTTGTGACCGGTGCCAGACGTGGCCAGGAGGGTGATGAGGGCCTGGTGGTCTGTCCTCAGTGTGAATAAACGTCCATAGAGGTACATGTGCCAGCGCTCACATGCCCAGAGGCATGCTAGGGCCTCCCGCTCCCCCACCGAGTACTTCTGTTCCGTGGGGCTGAGAGCACGGGAGGCGAAGGCGATCGGTCTCTCCACCCCCCCTTGCAGCTGGGACATCACCGCACCAATGGCTGTGGCAGAGGCGTGGCACGTGACAAGAGTGGGGCTGGCCAGGTCGAAATGCGCCAGGACCGGTGGCGAGGTGAGTTGGGCCTTCAGGAGGCGTACGGCGTCTGAGCAGGCAGACGTCCAGAGCCAGGGCTCGTCATGCTTCAACAGCTTCCGCAGTGGTGTGGTTGTGGCCGAGTACTGTGGCAGGAAACGGAGGTAGTACGCCGTCATGCCTAGAAAGGAGGCCACCTGAGCGGCTGTGGTGGGCTCCGGGACATGATGGATGGCCTCGGTGTTCGAGTGCAGCGGGTACGTGCCATCAGCTGAGAGGCGGAACCCCACAAAGTCAATGGCTGGGGCGGCGAATACACACTTCTCACCATTGAGTGTGAGGTGATGCTTGGCCAATGCACTGAACACACTGTGGAGACGCTCATCGTGGCTCTCGACGGTGGCCCCGTGAACCACGATGTCATCAAGATAGATGGCCACACCTGGGATCCCAGCGAAGATGGAGGCCATGATCTTTTGGAAGCAGCTGGGGGCGGAGCTTAAACCGAAAGCCATGCGTTTGTAGCGGAAAACCCCTCTGTGAGTGATGAACGCTGTGAGGTTGCGGCTCTCGGGGTGTAGTGGCACTTGGAGGTAACCCTGACGGAGGTCCAGTTTAGAGAACACGCTGGACCCGTAGAACTGGGCGGTGAGCTCCTCTATCGTTGGCAGGGGGTATTTGTCAGGGATGATGGCCTTGTTTACCGCTCTCAGATCCACGCAGATGCGCAGCCCCCCAGACTTCTTCTTCGCCACCACCAGGTTGGAGATCCAAGGCGATGCGTTCACCTGCTCAATGATGTCGCTATCGAGCATGCTCTGTAGTTGAGAGGAGATGTCATCGCGGAGAGCCAGGGGGGAGCGGCGGAGGGGCTGTATAACAGGCATCACTGTAGGATCTAACAGAGGCTGGTGGGCAAAAGTGTCGAGGCAGCCTACACCGCTGAACAGCGCAGGCCACTGTTGCTGCCAGGGGATGGAAACGGTGTGAATCTCTGAGCCAGCTGTGTCTAGCAGGGTGAAACCGAGGGCGTTGAACAGGTCGAGGCCTAACAAGTTGGTCCCGTGGCGTGCAACGTTGAACCTGAAAGCCGGCAGTGTCCTCTCCCCGTACTTCACAGGCAGCTGAAAAGAGCCCACAATGTCAATCTTAGAGTTGGCATAGCCACGCAGGGTGGTGGAGGGCAACCCCAGGGGCACATGGGAGAAGAACTGTGTATAGGTCGTCAAGTTCACATGGGACACTGTGGCTCCAGTGTCTAGGAGGAGCGGCAGAGTGACATCACCAACCATCAACGAGCATGTTTTGAATGGCGCTCGTCCTGAGCTGACATTATGGATGACTGTGGTAGGTGACTGGGAAGCTCTAGCTGGGGCAGACCTGCAGACCTTGTGAAAGTGGTTTAGTCTCCCGCAGTTGGAGCAGGTTTTACCACGGGCTGGGCATGTCTGAGCTCTTGAATTGTGTGCAGAAGAGCCGCAATTCCCACACGGCTGGTGTGGCTGGTCGCGTGACCGAGAGGCCAGTAAAATGCTCTCCCCGCCGCTGGTTGCACTCACGTGGAGGAGGGGCACCTGTAGGCTGTGCGCGCCCTCTGCCGGTGAGCTGGGAGAGGCTGAAAAACTAACTGCACATTCTAAAGCTGTTTCAACCTGGGCCGCCATGTTCAGAGCTGCTGATAATGTAAGTTCATCATTTTCCAGTAACAGTTTTTCCCTAATCTTGTCACAGTTCGTGTGTAAGATGAGTTGGTCTCTTATCATTTCGTTCTGTAATGTCCCGAACTTGCATACGCTCGCCAAACCCCGCAGATCAGCCACATACTGTGTCACTGTCTCACCTGTTCGTTGGTGTCTTCGTCTGAATATGACGCGGCGGAGAAGAGCGCTTTGTGGAGGGGCGAAGTGTTGCTTCAATAGTTCCACAGCGTCTGTGTATCTCGCCGCAGGGCCGAGAGTTTCAAACACGCGCTGACCCTCCGCTCCCAGGCAGTGCCGCAACAGCGCATATTTCCTCTTGTCTGATACATCCTCCAAGCCGGCAGCTAGGATGTATGTTTCGAAAGAGGAAATCCAGCGGCCCCACGGAATCGGTGGTTCTGCCGGGACTGCTAGGAAAGGAGGGGGTGTTGGTAGAGAACAATCAGCCATCCTCGTCGCCAATGTTATGTTCAATAATGGAGACTGAACTCAGAGCTTAGTCGGAACGTGTACTCCATTTAATCAACAACGTGTGTAACACAAAACGTAATACGGCACGTCGTAAAGTCCCAACTGTCGTAAAACTACTGACGTAACACGGTATATATTTTCTTTTGAAGTAGTAGTTATTATTTATTTATAACAAGCTGTAACCAATTAGACTCCCTTATCGTCACCAAACAGAGTCGCTGTCGTGGTCTGAAACAAGGGAGAGCGTCTTATTCAGCCTAATGACGACTCTCTAAACCGTCTCACAGCTTCACAGCTGTCACAGAGATTTCCACAGTCGTCCTCAATAATTCACCCAAATGAACCCGTTTCTAAAACACTGTGGGATTAAAAGAGAGGAACTCCTCAAATAGAAATGTCCTCAGTACCCCCCCCCCCCCTCACACACACACACACACACACACACACAGACAAAAGGAGGGGTTTGACTCACCTGTCAATCACTGGTGTTAGGAGCTGTGTTTCTGCCGAGGGTCTTTGTTGTAGCTGGAGATCTTAGAGACCCCCCGAGTTTAATTTAGACATCCACCCCCCCAATCCTCTGTCACCAGGCACTGTGTGTCACCAGGTACTGTGTGTCATTTTTGTTTTCCTAACTTTCCAAACGTAAAAACTCCAGTTGACAGTTGGTTTTTGTTTTAGCAATTATTTCCCACAATAATCGAATGATTCAAATGATTTCGTGGCGATATTGGTTATTGTTGATAGGTGAGTCAAACCCCTCCTTGGTCCCAGTGGCGTAGAGTGGCGGCTGTGTCTCAGGAGGTAGAGCCTGATGATCTAATCTAGATCTAGATCTAATGATCGCAAGGTCGGCAGATCTGCGGTTCGAGCCCCGGCTGGCCACATGACGAAGTGTCCTTGGGCAAGACACTGAACCCCAAATTGCTCCCAATGAGCGGGTCGGCGCCTTGCATGGCAGCTTGCCGCCATTGGTGTGTGAATGTGTGTGTGGATGGGTGACTGAGAGGCCGTTGTAAAGCGCTTTGTAATAAGGAGCTATATAAGTCAGTCTATATAAGTCAGTCCATTTAGAGTGGTTGGTCCACACAGAGGAAGTCGTCGCTCCTGGTCTCAGGTTTTGATTGAATATCACCTCAGCGCTTCTGTCAGGCTTGTAGCTGTGTGGCGGCAGGGCACCTCTGAGCGCGTGCAGCTGGTAACCCTGGTAACCCACGCCGCGGTCTCCTCAGCGTGCACGGGGGGGTCAGTGGAGGGGGGGGCTGTTAACAACCACTTAACACTCCTGTGTTTCAGCCTGGCCAGGAAAAAACACTAGCCTTTGGGTGTGTGTGTGTGTGTGTGTACGTTTGTGTGTGTGTGTGTGTGTATGTGTGTGTGTGTGTGTGTGTGTGTATGTGTGTGTGTGTGTATGTATGTATGTGTGTGTGTGTGTGTTCCAGCCCCTCTAGCCCTCTGGAGGGTGTGTGTGTGTGTGTGTGTGTGTTCCAGCCTCTCTAGCCCTCTGGGGGGTCACTGATACGAGACCCCGCTCTCCCACAAGACTGATGGAGGCAGTTATGCTGCTATGCTGCCTCTCACTTCCTGCCTCTCACTTCCTGCCTCTCACTTCCTGTCTCTCACTTCCTGTCTCTCACTTCCTGTCTCTCACTTCCTGTCTCTCACTTCCTGCCTCTCACTTCCTGTCTCTCAGAGGGACCACCTCACTTCCTGTCTCTCCAGGCCATGGTACCAGACCACTGGACCACCCCAGGCCATGGTACTAGACCACTGGACTAACCCCAGGCCATGGTGCTAGACCACTGGACCACCCCAGGCCATGGTACTAGACCACTGGACCACCCCAGGCCATGCTACTAGACCACTGGACCACCCCAGGCCATGGTGCTAGACCACTGGACCACCTCAGGCCATGGTACTAGACCACTGGACCACCTCAGGCCATGGTACTAGACCACTGGACCATCACAGGCCATGGTGCTAGACCACTGGACCACCCCAGGCCATGGTGCTAGACCACTGGACCACCCCAGGCCATGGTACTAGACCACTGGACCACCACAGGCCATGGTACCAGACCACTGGACCACCCCAGGCCATGGTGCTAGACCACTGGACCACCCCAGGCCATGGTGCTAGACCACTGGACCACCCCAGGCCATGGTACTAGACCACTGGACCACCCCAGGCCATGGTGCTAGACCACTGGACCACCCCAGGCCATGGTGCTAGACCACTGGACCACCTCAGGCCATGGTACTAGACCACTGGACCACCCCAGGCCATGGTGCTAGACCACTGGACCACCCCAGGCCATGGTGCTAGACCACTGGACCACCCCAGGCCATGGTGCCAGACCACTGGACCACCCCAGGCCATGGTACTAGACCACTGGACCACCCCAGGCCATGGTACTAGACCACTGGACCACACAGGACCACTGGACCACCCCAGACCATGGTGATAGACCACTGGACCACCCCAGACCATGGTGCTAGACCACTGGACCACCCCAGGCCATGGTACTAGACCACTGGACAACCTCAGGCCATGGTGCTAGACCACTGGACCACCCCAGGCCATGGTGCTAGACCACTGGACCACCCCAGGCCATGGTGCTAGACCACTGGACCACCACAGGCCATGGTACTAGACCACTGGACCACCCCAGGCCATGGTGCTAGACCACTGGACCACCACAGGCCATGGTGCCAGACCACTGGACCACCCCAGGCCATGGTGCTAGACCACTGGACCACCCCAGGCCATGGTGCTAGACCACTGGACCACATAGAGGTAGTTAGACGGTGGAGTTTGGAAAGGGGGCGGGGTTAGAGGGTTAGAGGGTTAGAGGGTTAGAGCTAACGTACGAGGAGATGAACCCACCCTCACCAGAGATGGTTCACTGAAGACAGGGTGTTCTCAATCAGGTCCTCCTCCCCACCTTCCCCTCTAATCGTCCTCTCCTCCTCTTCCTCCTCCTCTCCCCTGCTCCTCCTCCTCCCCCTCCTCCTCTTCCTCCACCTCCTCCCTCTATTCCTCCTCCCCTCCTCCTCCCTCTATTCCTCCTCCCCTCCTCTTCCCTCTATTCCTCCTCCCCTCCTCCTCCCTCTATTCCTCCTCCCCTCCTCTTCCCTCTATTCCTCCTCCCCTCCTCCTCCCTCTATTCCTCCTCCCCCCTCTATTCCTCCTCCCCTCCTCCTCCCTCTATTCCTCCTCCCCTCCTCCTCTCCCTCAATCTCTCTATTCCTCCTCCCCTCCTCTTCCCTCTATTCCTCCTCCCCTCCTCCTCCCTCTATTCCTCCTCCCCTCCTCCTCCCTCTATTCCTCCTCCCCTCCTCCTCCCTCTATTCCTCCTCCCCCCTCTATTCCTCCTCCCCTCCTCTTCCTTCTATTCCTCCCCCTCCTCCTCCCTCTATTCATTTACATTTACATTTTTGGCATTTAGCAGAGGCCTTATTTCAAAGCGACTTACAATCAATACATTTGAATACTAAGCATGTGAATCAGCAGTCCACTATTCGTTGCAGGAAGAGTATCAATACACCTCGGTAAAACTGAAACCATCCTATACGGATCCCCATCTAAACTCAGAAAGGCTGAAATTTTTAAAATAAAAGTGGGTAACATTAATATCACAAGAAAAGAGGATATTACATACCTGGGCTCCATCTTACAGGCAAATCTTTCCGGAGATAAAATGGCAGCAAAAGTAATCAAAAAAGTGAACCATAGAACTAGATTCTTGTACAGGATATCCTCACTTGTCAGTAAAAACACACTGAGGACCCTATCAGGAGCTCTCATTCAATGTCACCTCGACTATGCCGTAACATCATGGTACTATAGAACCACAAAGGCCCATAAAACAAGACTCCAGACAGCCCAAAATAAACTGGTTAGGCTTCTGCTAGGCCTCAACCCTAGGACACATCTAACCGCTGCTCATTTTTTGAGCCTTGATTGGCTACGAGTAGTTGACAGAGTGCAGCAGCTTGCACTGGGCCTGGTCTTCAAGATACGCTACACCACAAAGACACCCAAGTACCTGTCAACATACTTCCAAAAAGTGAACAACGTCCACACATACAACACCAGAGGAAGCTCCACGAACCACGTTCAACCGCGTTGCACCACAAACAAGGGGTTAAACTCGTTTGCAAACTATGCAGTAAAAATGTGGAACGCCCTTCCTATAATCTTAAAGGAGTGCAAAACACTGCCCACCTTCAAAACCACTCTCAAAAAACATTTACAGGAGGCTGCAATCCGTAACTGGACCCTCTAAATCAAAAATCAGATTAAAAGACCCGAACTACCCACTGTACATACTTTGTGTTTTGTCCCCCGCCCCCACCTGTGGTGTATGTCCCCACCTGTCCTACCCGCTGTACATACCTGATGTTTTGTTGTATTGTATATCTAGTATTGATGGATGTATTTTTATCTTGGAGATAGTAATAGTTATTTGTCTGTATTATCTTGTAGATAGTACTAGTTTTTTTTTCTTTTCCTGTCTGTCTTACATGTAACGATGAATTGAAAATCAAGGACCCCAATTGAAATAAGCCAGTGGCTTTCTTGGGTTTTTATCCTTTTAGTTGACCTTGTATGTAATATGTACTTTCATGTACCTACTTCTGCAAATCTTCTAATAAAGTTTTCAATCAATCAATCAATCAGTACTCTAGCTCGGGCCCGGGGCCACTGATAGAAGGAAAAACCTTCTCCCTATTATCGCCTTCTACTAAAACTTTTTTTTTTTCTCCTCCTCCACCTCTTCCCTCTATTCCTCCTCCACCTCTTCCCTCTATTCCTCCTCTTCCTCCTCCTCTTCCTCCACCTCTTCCCTCTATTCCTCCTCTTCCTCCTCCTCTTCCCTCTATTCCTTCTATTCCTCCCCTCCTCCTCCCTCTATTCCTCCTCCACCTCTTCCCTCTATTCCTCCTCCTCCTCTTCCCTCTATTCCTCCTCTTCCTCCTCCTCTTCCCTCTATCCCTCCTCTTCCTCCACCTCTTCCCTCTATCCCTCCTCTTCCTCCACCTCTTCCCTCTATTCCTCCTCTTCCTCCACCTCTTCCCTCTATTCCTCCTCCACCTCTTCCCTCTATTCCTCCTCCCCTCCTCCTCTCCCTCCTTCTCTTCCTCCTCAATCTCTCTATTCCTCCTCCCCTCCTCCTCTTCCCTCTATTCCTCCCCCTCCTCTTCCCTCTATTCCTCCTCTTCCTCCTCCTCTTCCCTCTATCCCTCCTCTTCCTCCACCTCTTCCCTCTATTCCTCCTCTTCCTCCACCTCTTCCCTCTATTCCTCCTCCCCTCCTCCTCTCCCTCCTTCTCTTCCTCCTCAATCTCTCTATTCCTCCTCCCCTCCTCCTCTTCCCTCTATTCCTCCCCCTCCTCTTCCCTCTATTCCTCCTCTTCCTCCTCCTCTTCCCTCTATCCCTCCTCTTCCTCCACCTCTTCCCTCTATTC
>NC_137679.1:44207778-44230278 GCF_963989245.1 Nansenia antarctica | reverse complement strand
AGAGAAAGCGAAAGAAACCCACAGGGAGAGAGGACTAACAGTAAAGACGGGTGTTGTGGACGGTACTACCTGCTGCTGCCGGGCTGAAACTCTGTCTCTGTTCCGGGTGTTCCGGGTGTCACCGGTGAGTGTGTTTATAACTCCCGCTATCTGTCTCTCCTCCCCGTACCCCGATCTCTGTCTCCCCGGTACGTAGCTACCGCTATCTCTGTCTCTCTCTCTCTGTCTCCCCGCTGTCGGTCTCCTCTCCCCCGGTACCGCTATCTCTGTCTCCTTTAGCATGTAAATACACCTCAGTGGTTCTCACGGTGGTCCCGGTGAGCTTCGGTGGTCCTGGTGGGTCCCGGTGAGCTTCGGTGGTCCCGGTAAGCTTCGGTGGTCCTGGTGGGTCCCGGTGGTCCCGGTGACAGTTTCAGCATGGAGGGGATCTCCCCTCGACTCTTTGTTGCTCTGGTCGTTCAGCTGTTGTTTATAAACTGCAGACATTGTAGATTGTTGTTTATAAACTGCAGACATTGTAGACTGTTGTTTATAAACTGCAGACATTGTAGATTGTTGTTTATAAACTGCAGACATTGTAGACTGTTGTTTATAAACTGCAGACATTGTAGATTGTTGTTTATAAACTGCAGACATTGTAGATTGTTGTTTATAAACTGCAGACATTGTAGATTGTTGTTTAATTCGACTTTTATTGTTCTATCTGACAGACTTTGTTGGTTAGGGTTAGGGCTGTTTCAGGTCTGTCTGGTTTAAACAAGCTGGTGCAGAGGGCGATCAATAAGTCAAGCTCAACAGATAGTGTCCATATAGGCTAGTAATTATTTATAGGCGCTAAAATGATATTTAATAGTTTATTTGTGCGTTTAAGTGCCTTGCTTTTAACACAATGCCCCATATGTGTTAAGATGGTTTTGATGTTGTGTGTGCCAGACCATGCAAACGGCCTGATACATTTTATATATTTATTTTATTTTGTATCTATCTAAATATATTATTTAAGCCAAAGAGACCATTACTTTCCGTCCTGGAAGTACTGACCCACATGTTAAACGCGTGGACCATGATCTATAATACATTCTAGCCATGGAGGAACTTCTGGACCATGTTGAAAGATGTCTGAGTCTGAGGGTGTGTTAGTATAGTCAGAATATTCCCCATGCTTGACACAGTAATTCATAATCATAATTCATTGTTTTTGTATAGCGCTTTTCCGGGGCTCAAAGACGCTGACAATATAATATGGGGAAAACAGAAAACACAGAGTTAACAACAGATAACATGAGACATAGAACACAGAGTTAACAACAGATAACATGACACATAGAACACAGAGTTAACAACAGATAACATGAGACACATAGAACACAGAGTTAACAACAGATAACATGAGCACATAGAACACAGAGTTAACAACAGATAACATGACACATAGAACACAGAGTTAACAACAGATAACATGACACATAGAACACAGGGTTAACAACAGATAACATGAGACACATAAAACACAGAGTTAACAACAGATAACATGAGTACATAGAACACAGAGTTAACAACAGATAACATGACACATAGAACACAGAGTTAACAACAGATAACATGAGCACATAGAACACAGAGTTAACAACAGATAACATGACACATAGAACACAGAGTTAACAACAGATAACATGACACAACGTGTCTGATCTGGGTTTGGTCTGGTCTGGTCTGGGTCTGGTCTAGTCTGGTCTGGGTCTGGTCCTGGTCTGGTCCTGGTCTGGTCCTGGTCTGGTCCTGGTCTGGTCTGGGTCTGGTCCTGGTCTGGTCTGAGTCTGGTCTGGGTCTGGTCCTGGTTTGGTCTGGTCTGAGTCTGGTCTGGGTCTGGTCCTGGTTTGGCCTGGTCTGGTCTGGGTCTGGCCTGGTCTGGTCTGGGTTTGGTCTGGTCTGGGTCTGGTCTGGTCTGGGTCTGGGTCTGGTCTGGGTCTGGTCCTGGTCTGGTCTGGTCTGGTCTGGGTCTGGTCTGGGTCTGGTCTGGTCTGGTTCTGGTCTGGTTCTTACCCACCCTAGGCCAGAGAGGCTCAGCCTGACAGCAGAACCAGAGAGAGACACACCAGAACACCGCTGTGTTACAGCCAATACAAAGACTCAAGTCTCTGTGTGTGTGCCTGTGTGTGTGTGTGGGGGTGTGGGGGGGTGTGTGTGGTGGGGGGGGGGGTAATTAGGAGGGAACTGAGGCGAGCGGTGCCCTGTAGGGCCCCAACCCCCAGTCAGCACACACACACACACACTCACACACACACACACACACTGCCTCCGGGCCCGGCCAGCGCAGGTCACTGGGTCACAGTGGAATTACGCTGTTCTGATTAACTCCATATGCCTTATTACACCAGGAGAGCTGAATAGAGACTGACTCTTTACACCAGGAGAGCTGAATAGAGACTGACTCTTTACACCAGGAGAGCTGAATAGAGACTGACTCTTTACACCAGGAGAGTTGAATAGAGAGTGACTCTTTACACCAGGAGAGTTGAATAGAGACTGACTCTTTACACCAGGAGAGTTGAATAGAGAGTGACTCTTTACACCAGGAGAGTTGAATAGAGACTGACTCTTTATACCAGGAGAGTTGAATAGAGACTGACTCTTTACACCAGGAGAGTTGAATAGAGAGTGACTCTGAATGTAACTTATCTTGCTTATCATTTTGTTTCCACTCTTGTTTTAATCAGGTCCGCCTTCTGTTTGTGTGCTAATATTCTGTATTGTCTGTTGCTCTTTGTTGGCTGCTGTGGGGTGCAAGCCCAATACACATTTCCCAGTGATGGAACAATAAAGTGACTTTTGACTTTGACTTGACTTTACACCAGGAGAGTTGAATAGAGAGTGACTCTTTACACCAGGAGAGTTGAATAGAGAGTGACTCTTTTGAGTGTTTTAGTTACACTGTTACTCTTTATGCAGTCTTGTAGAGTTTGGTGTGTGTGTGTGTGTGTGTGTGTGTGTGTGCCTGGCCCTATGTTTTGGATGTGTGACTGTGGAAGTGTGTGTGTGTGTGTGTGTGTGTGTGTGTGTGTGTGTGTGTGTGTGTGTGTGCGTGTGTGTGCCCTGTGTGTGTGTGTGTGTGTGCCCTGTGTGTGTGTGTGTGTGTGTGTGTGTGCCCTGTGTGTGTGTGTGTGTGTGTGTGTGTGTGCCCTGGTGAGTGAGCCGTCCCTCCTGTGTAACAGACCAGACCTGTATGTCTCCTCATCACTCATCTGTTAACTAGACCTGTATGTCTCCTCATCACTCACCTGTTAACTAGACCTGTATGTCTCCTCATCACTCACCTGTTAACTAGACCTGTATGTCTCCTCATCACTCATCTGTTAACTAGACCTGTATGTCTCCTCATCACTCATCTGTTAACTAGACCTGTATGTCTCCTCATCACTCACCTGTTAACTAGACCTGTATGTCTCCTCATCACTCATCTGTTAACTAGACCTGTATGTCTCCTCATCACTCACCTGTTAACTAGACCTGTATGTCTCCTCATCACTCACCTGTTAACTAGACCTGTATGTCTCCTCATCACTCATCTGTTAACTAGACCTGTATGTCTCCTCATCACTCATCTGTTAACTAGACCTGTATGTCTCCTCATCACTCACCTGTTAACTAGCAGCTTAATGAAGCTGCTCAGACCTGCCAGACACCAGGACATGTCATATAATATAACACACTACGCTAGTTAACTAGGCCAGTATGTAGTAGTTATAATACTGTAATATAACACACTACGCTAGTTAACTAGTCCAGTATGTGTGTGTAGCAGCAAGTAGTTATAATAGTGTAATAATATGTTCATGTTTGTAGTGTGTGTGGGGTTGGTTGGGGGGTGGCAGACCCTTGCACCCTCCCAGTGTATTTCCCCAGGAGCCTGATTGTTTGGGGGAAGTAGCTGTTTGACGTCCTCTGGGTTTTAGCTGTTTGACGTCCTCTGGGTTTTAGCTGTTTGACGTCCTCTGGGTTTTAGCTGTTTGACGTCCGCTGGGTTTTAGCTGTTTGACGTCCTCTGGGTTTTAGCCGCGAGACTTCGGTACTGTTTCCCTGACGGCAATAGTTCGAACTGTTTCTGATTGGTGTGTGTGTGTGTGTGTGTGTGTGTGTCTGCCTGTGTGTGTGTGTCTGTGTGTCAGTGTGTGTCAGTGTATCAGTCTGTGTGTGTCTGTATGCATGTGTCTGTCTGTGTGTGTGTCAGTGTGTGTCTGTCTGTGTGTGTGTTGGGCTGGTAGATTTATAGAGTAGGTGAGAGTTACTGTACATTGTCCTGTAGTGTTTACGTTAGTGTGTGATAGGGTTGTTTAGTGTGTGATAGGGTTGTTTAGTGTGTGATATGGTTGTCTAGTGTGTGATAGGGTTGTTTACAGGGTTGTTTAGTGTGTGATAGGGTTGTTTAGTGTGTGATAGGGTTGTTTAGTGTGTGATAGGGTTGTTTAGTGTGTAATAGGGTTGTTTAGTGTGTGATAGGGTTGTTTAGTGTGTGATAGGGTTGTTTAGTGTGTGATAGGATTGTTTAGTGTGTAATAGGGTTCTTCTTTCGTGTAACGTCAGAGGTCCAACTCGGTGTCGCGTAGCCATGCCCGCATCTCTGGTTCTAGGTCGAAGAGGCTGGCTTCTGAGGGTGGTCTATATAAGGGGCAGATGGTGATTATGTGGTCGGCGGTCTGCTCTGGGTCACCGCACTCGCATGCCGCACTGTCCGCCAGGCCCCACGCCTTCATTGATGTTTTAAAGCGACCGACACCAGTTCGTAGACGGTTCAGTGTGGTCCATTGCCGGCGTGGTAGGTCGTCTCCTCCAATGGCGCCATCTCCTGGGTCCCAGATGTAGCGGTGGATTCGGGAGGGCCCGGCTGACTCCCACTCCTGCTTCCAAGCTGCTGCCAACCATGCATCTCTGGAGATGTCCTCAGAGGTGGAGTTGAGCATGGCTTGTGCTGCCTTGTTGTAAGGGTGGCGGGTCTTGAGTCGGCTTGGAGGTGCTGGTGTTATGGTGGTGTATGGTGTTGTGCAGGATGTGCCAGTCATGCTTTTGTGCCTTCCTGGCCAGGGCGAGGGTGGCAGCCTCCCGTCGGAGGCCGGCCGGTGCTATTCCCGCGAGGACTGGCAAGAGGGACACAGGGGTAGGCTTCAAGCATCCAGTAATTATTCTGAGGGAGGTATTGATAGCCACGTCGACCTTTCTCGCATGAGGGCTTCTGCTCCAGACTGGGGCGCAGTATTCCGCTGCAGAGAAGACCAGGGCTTGGGTGGATATTCTTAGCGTCTTAGCGGAGGCTCCCCAGGTTGTACCAGCAAGGCGGCGGATCAGCGCGGCCCTGGATGTCACTTTGGCCTTGACTTCTTCCAGGTGTTGTTTGAAGGATAATGTCCGATTAATAGGGTTGTTTAGTGTGTGATATGGTTGTTTAGTGTGTGATAGGGTTGTTTACAGGGTTGTTTAGTGTGTGATAGGGTTGTTTACAGGGTTGTTTAGTGTGTGATAGGGTTGTTTAGTGTGTGATAGGGTTGTTTAGTGTGTGATAGGGTTGTTTAGTGTGTGATAGGGTTGTTTAGTGTGTGATAGGGTTGTTTACAGGGTTGTTTAGTGTGTGATAGGGTTGTTTACAGGGTTGTTTAGTGTGTGATAGGGTTGTTTAGTGTGTGATAGGGTTGTTTAGTGTGTGATAGGGTTGTCTAGTGTGTGATAGGGTTGTTTAGTGTGTGATAGGGTTGTCTAGTGCAGGGGTCGGCAACCTTGAATGTTGAAAGAGCCATATTGGACCAAAAAACAAAAAAACGAATCTGTCTGGAGCCGCAAAAAAATGTAAAGCCTTATACAGTATAAGCCTTTAATGAAGGCAACACATGCTGTAAGTGTCTATATAAGCTATAATATTAGCCTACTATCAAAATTACTAAGTAGGCTAGAAATACATAAGCCTTAGCACATATGCATACAACCGAATGCAAACGTATTGTGCTTTACAAAAGTGAAACACTAGGATAGCGTAAAGGGGGTCTGGGGGGTTCCCCCCCAATTTTTTTTAACAGAGTAGATGCAATTTCGTGTATTCTGGTGCCTTTTAACAGGTGGGTTGATACTTTTATCTGGCTATACTAGCCTGAGAAAAAATATGGATACGTTTGTAATTTCATCCGGAGGAAGTGAGCAAACCAAGAGATCGTCAGCCAAAAAATAGACAAATCTACAGACTGTAGACTACAGTACCAAATGAAAACTAGCCTCCCTCGTCCTCTTTTCACTATTTTAAGTTAAACCCTCTCAGACACACAGGAACGCCGGCGCTCCCAAATATCATACCTTCTTTAGAAGTTCATAATTCGGAAACGGTTTGAGCTAAAGACAAGCCTCTTTTTGCATTTAAAAGTAGGCAAATAGCGCTCACTGGGAAGCTCCCGTTCATCGATGTGCGTCGCCGATGTCTGTATATAAATCAAGTTGTAGACAATGTGGATAGTTTCTTGCTTTGCCTGCCGCAGTACTTCGTCAATCCCTGTGGATATAGGTCTACTCTTGAAAAAAACCTGTCACATCCAGTCTCATGTTGGGTCCAGTCAAAATGTATAATACTAGTGTAATGTGCCAACATATCCGAATCCTATTGGCCCTCGTACAACATTACAGCGTAAACAGGGAGTTGTAGTTCAAGGAGAGAGACGCGGCAACGTAAAAAATAAATAATCGTTGTTAATTTCCATTTGTGGTCAAAGCCACAGGGAGCCACTGAAGATGGGCAAAAGAGCCGCATGCAGGTCTAGTGTGTGATAGGGTTGTCTAGTGTGTGATAGGGTTGTCTAGTGTGTGATAGGGTTGTTTACAGGGTTGTTTAGTGTGTGATATGGTTGTTTAGTGTGTGGTAGGGTTGTTTACAGGGTTGTTTAGTGTGTGATAGGGTTGTTTAGTGTGTGGTAGGGTTGTTTAGTGTGTGATAGGGTTGTTTAGTGTGTGATATAGTTGTTTAGTGTGTGATAGGGTTGTCTAGTGTGTGATAGGGTTGTTTAGTGTGTGATAGTAGGGATGCTCCGATCTGGATTTTTGGGGCCGATACCGATCACCGATTTGTTTCCTCAAGATCAACCGATACCGATACCGATACCGATTTTTTTTTAAATACATAACTGACTGGATAGCCTAAATATTTTTTGCTTTTTAGACAAAAGTTTTGATCCATTAGGCACCAAGCAAACGCAGACCCATTTTTATGGCATAGTAAAGGTCTGACCTATCACCCAGTTAGGGCCTGAAGCCCAAGTCAGTCGATATGGCTGTATAAAAGACATCATAAACGTGGCCTTCATGGTTTACATACTGTTACGTCCTCCTATGTTTTCTGTTCAGTTATCTGTCTTCCCCAGGAAAAAAAAAAAAAAAGATCGGTTTTTGCGATCGGCCATTTTTGCCGATCACCGATCGAGTCATTTGGAGTGAAATCGGCCGATTTAAATCGGTGGCCGATAAATCGGAGCATCCCTATGTGATAGGGTTGTTTACAGGGTTGTTTAGTGTGTGATAGGGTTGTTTAGTGTGTGATAGGGTTGTTTAGTGTGTGATTAGCTCCGTCCTGCATGGTGGGATTAGCAGGCGTGCGTTGGCGGCCGTCTGACAGAACAGAACTAATTAGTTCTCACAGGTAATTTGTATCAAAGCCGTCTGAACCAGCAGCCCTGCGCTTTCTCTCCAGGGTCGTATATCTCTCTCTCATTCTCTAGAAGTTTCTTTCAACAAAGAGCAGGAGACTTTTCAAACAAGGGATTTTAGGATGGAGAGTGATGGTTGTGTTAGCGTTGTAGCCTTGACACACACACACACACACACACACACACGCGCGCGCGCGCACACTCATACACACACCTCACACCTCACTGCAGTTTAACAGTCCAGAAATAATTGGACAGTGGAACAATTTCTATAATTTTGGCTCTGTACGCCACCACAATGGATTTTAAATGATCAAGTTGCAATTGAAGTGCAGACTTTCAGTTCAAAGGTATTCAGTATTCAAAGGTTTGAACAAAACTATTGTATGAAACATTTAGGAATTGCAACCATTTTTATAGACGGCTCCCTATTTTCAGGGGCTCAAAAGTAATTGGACAAATTAACATAATTATAAATAAAACGTTCATTTTTAATACTTTGTCGAGAATCCTTTGCAGGCAATGACTGCCTGAAGTCTGGAACCCATGGACATCACCAAATGCTGGGTTTCCTCCTTTGTGATGCTTTGCCAGGCCTTTACTGCAGCTGTCTTCAGTTGTTGTTTGTTCGTGGGTCTTTCTGCCTTTAGTTTTGTCTTCAGCAAGTGAAATACACACTTGTTTGGGTTGAGATCAGGTGATTGACTCGGCCATTGCAGAATATTTCACTTTTTTGCCATAAAAAACTCCTAGGTTGCTTACGCAGTATGTTTTGGGTCATTGCCCATCTGTACTGGCCATCACACTGCCTCCACCGTGTTTTACAGATGATGTGGTATGTGTCGGATCATGAGCCGTTCTCCATACTTTTTTCTTCCCATCATTCTGGTACAGGTTGATCTTAGTTTCATCTGTCTAAGGAATGCTGTTCCAGAACTGGGCTGTTTTTAAAAATGTTTTTTGGCAAAGTCTAATTTGGCCTTTCTTGTCTTGAGGCTTATGAATGGCTTGCACCTTGTGGTGAACCCTCTGTAATTGCTCTTGTGAAGTCTTCTCTTTATGGTACACTTGGATAATGATATGCCTACCTCCTGGAGACTGTTCTTCACTTGGCTGGATGGTGTGAAGGGGTTTTTCTTTACCATGTAAAGGATCCTGTGATCATCCTGTGATCATCCACCACTCTTGTCTTCCATGCCACTCCTAACGTTCCCGCTATCTCTCTGATGGATTTTTTGTTTGTTTTTGCAGCCTGTTTCACTTGCATTGAGAGCTCCTTTGTGCCGTTCACAGCAACAGCTTCCACATGCAAATGCCCCACTTGGAATCAACTCAGACCTTTTACCTGCTTAACTGATAAAGAAACAGCTTTTGAGTCAATTGTCTTACTTTACATTACTTTTGATCCCTTGGAAAAGAGGCAGCTACACATTAAAGAGCTGTAAGTCCTAAACCCTTCCTCCAACTCAGATGTGAATACCCTCACATTAAAGCTGAGAGTCTGCACTTTAAGCACATATTATATACAACTGTAACTTGAATATGTTTTGGTAAACAGCTAAAAGAAAAAAAAACTGTACCTGCTCACATGAGTGAGTGTGTGTGTGTGTGTGTGTGTGTGTGTGGGTGTGTGGGTGTGTGTGTGGGGGGGGGGCTGACGACGACCTCTAACCTTGAGACTGCCTGGGGGGAGGGGCCAGGACAAAGGACATGTCAGACTCTGGTCACATCTTCCTCTGTGGTGGAGGCTGAGGGAGGCTGAGGGAGGTTAGGAAGGCTGGGGGAGGCCAGGGGAGGCTGTGGGAGGCTGAGGGAGGCCAGGGGAGGCTGAGGGAGACTAGGGGAGGCTGGGTGAGGCTGGGGGAGGCTGGGTGAGGCTGGAGGAGGCTGGGGGAGGCTGGGATAGGCTGAGGGAGGCTGGGGGAGGCTGAGGGAGGCTGGAGGAGACAAGGGAGGCTGGGGGAGGCCAGGGGATGCTGAGGGAGGCTTGGGGACAGAGGGGCTTCAGAGAGAGAAGATCAAAGGTCTCTCCATGTCTCTGTTTGATCTCTGCAGACCGGCCTCACCTCCGCAGAGTCCTTAATGCGCATTGGAACGCTGATTGATTTGTGTGCGTGTGTGTGTGAGTGTGTGTGTGTGTGTGCGTGTGTGTGTGTGCGTGTGTGTGTGTGCGTGTGTGTGTGTGCGTGAGTGTGTGTGTGTGAGTGTCTGTATCCAGTAGAAACATCTGAATGCCGTAACACCATGAAAGAAATTACATGCTATGCTATACTTTTACGTATAATACCTGATAACTTAGTTCCTTAATACCTGATAACTTACCTGTATGCGGTGGTGGTGTGCTTGTCATGGACACTCCCTCCCATCCCCGACACGACACTGTGGCAGAGCAGAGAAGCCTCTTTAGCAACAGATTACTACTACAACCACGCTGCACTAAGGAGCGCTATAGGAGATCTTTACAACCACGCTGCACTAAGGAGCGCTATAGGAGATCTTTACAACCACGCTGCACTAAGGAGCGCTATAGGAGATCTTTACAACCACGCTGCACTAAGGAGCGCTATAGGAGATCTTTACAACCACGCTGCACTAAGGAGCTGTAGGAGATATTTTCTGTCTGCTGGAATAACACTGTACAAGAGTCAGACTAGGGTATGTTAAATCACACTGGTCTGTTCTTACTGTATACAATGTTTCATAGTGTTCAGATGTCTGTTTTATTTTATTATATTACTCTATTGTCACTTTATTATGTGTGCTTGCAGTAGGGGGGTGCAGGGGAGCTAGCTACACACACCAGAATCCCACAACTCGGCCCCTGGGTGAGCTAGAGAAACGTGGTCTTCGCCGGGGGGGGAGAGGCCCGGGTGCAGAGGCCACTGACCTGCCCCCTACTGGCTGTGAGGGGCAAGCACACTTCACAAATTCCACAGGAATTGTCCCTGTCTAGTTGTTGTTGTTGTTGTTGTTAGTATAATACCTGATAACTTGTTGTTCCTATCGTGTAGCTTCCTATCGTGTAGCTTCCTATCGTGCGCGAGGTCACGAGGTCACAAGGTCACGTGGTGTGTCCGTGGTGTGTGTGTGTCCGCCTGTCTGCGCTCCTCTCTGATTGGTCCTTGGTGTCTTCTGTCTTGTGTTGTTGCAGTCACCCTCCCCGGCGCCCTCCTCGCGCCCGTCTCCGCCCCCCCGGCCCCCACCCGCCGCTCCATGCAGTCGTCCTACCGCCTGCCCCACCCGCTGCCCCCGCTGCCCGTCAGGAAGGGCGTGCGGGGCCGTCGGCCCAAGAGCCAGACCATCGCCCTGCTGAAGGCCGCGGCCGAGGCCGCCGCTGCCGCCGCCGTGAACGGCTCCGCCCCCGGCTCCGCCTCCAGGGCCCAGCTGGCCCCCCGGCCGCACAAGAAGAGAGGCCCCAAACCCGGCAGCAAGGTAGGAGGGGTCTAGAACCAACACACACCAGACTTAGGGTTCATGTAGGGGGTCTAGAACCAACACACACCAGACTTAGGGTTCATGTAGGGCATCGTTTCTCAACGGGGGCGTTCAGACAACATCGGGGGGCGCTGGAACAGATATTTTTAAAAGGGGGGCGTTGAGGTGTTCTTGGGGGGCGTTCGCGCATTAAGTGGTGAGAGAGAGAGAGAGCGAGAGCGAGAGCGAGAGAGAGAGAGAGAGAGAGAGAGAGAGAGAGAGAGAGAGAGAGAGAGAGAGAGAGAGAGAGAGAGAGAGAGAGAGCCACAGCAGCAGCAGCAGCAGCAGCAGCAGCAGCAGCAGATCCTGAAAGGGTGTGTGTAGCGGAGACACCGCGGAGAACTATCCCGGAAGAGGAACAGCTGGGCGGGACGCGAATTTGCGGAACCTAGGATGGTAGGGGAAGGTAGGGCAATACCGCTACCTGATTGGTTGGCGAAGCAGGGAAGGTAGGGCAATACCGCTACCTGATTGGTTGGCGAAGCACTCACTCAGTCGCCAGCCAATGAGGGGGCTCTTCACGAGTGCTTCGCCAACCAATCAGGTAGCGGTATTGCTACCTTCCCCTACCATCCTAGGTTCCGCAAATTCGCGGGCGGGACGCGCAGGAGCGGCCGCGCGCCAGCGGAGTTCGAGCGGACATTATTATTATTATTATTTTGGATCATCTCTCTCTCCAGCACGCCTGTGACATTGACTAGCCTGTGAAACTTAATAAATACGTGCTTAATACACTCTGTGTCGACCTCCCTTAACGCCGGTGACGTAAGCCTGTCGTGCCAAATACTCACTCCCCGCGTATACACACTACCCTCTGCGCTTACGCATTCACTTTATTCGCTTCATTTCAATACAGCTTATTTAATTTAGTTACAATTAGTGCTAATACCATACCACCATACCAGAACATCACAGCAGGAACAACCTATCTCAAAAAGCGATCGTAGTCCGGAAAGCTCTCTCGCTTACCAATAATCGAACCTAGAGAAATCAGCTACGAATGTCCCCTCCCCTCGCAGGTTCATCACAGCAGTGGCGTGTCCAGACCTTTTTCACTGGGGTGGCCCAGGTGGGGCACCTTGTTATGCATGGGTGGCACAATTTTGAGAATTTAACACTTAATTCCCTGCATTCTGGTGAATTTGTACACACCATTTTGTGCTTTTTATTACCATTTCTGTCTCCACTCCCCATTGTATACTTTAATTGGGCTACTAAGGTCATGTTCTTACATGAAAATCTGAATCATGACCCAGAGCAAGCGGATAAGTTTGCAACATTGTTGCATAAATTATTTCTGATTTGCGTTCTCACAGCCCTTTATGTAAACAAAGTAACATAGGCAATTGAAGCAACAGATGTGGTAGTTGATTGGTCAGGAAAATAGAAAACTGCCCGTTCGTCCCGCTCTTATCCAGATCAACACGCATGCACTGTTGTTTTCCTATGGACAGCCTCGATGCGTCGTTTCTAACCGGAGCGAAACCACCCTTTTCAAGCGCCGGAGCATGTGTTGGTTGTTTGCTCCGGGAGTGACTTCGAATGTGCGTTCTCACAGCTCCAAACAACGCAGAGCAAAGCGAATTTCATCCTAAACTCTGATTCCAAGTGAAGCAAATGTTCTAGTGAGAACACACCCTAAAATAACAATCCCTGTTTAAAAGTCCCAGTGCTACCAATCACAACACAACAGAGTGGCTCCATACAAATGTAATATTAAACTCAGATGTTTTTTATTCTTTAAACAAACCAGCATATAACACACTATAACATGCAGGCACTCCAATTGTAACACAAAACAAAACAAAAAACACTGTACACTGTACAGGTACAAGGAAAAACAATAATTCTTAAACATATGTTACATTAACATAAAAAACTAGCTGCCTCTCCTTTCTTTCTCTTACAATTTTTTCTAATTGCTTCTCTTAACTGTAAAGTTTCAAGTTTCCTGTACAATTTACTCTACTGTGGGGGAAAAAATGCCAAATGTTCACCGGGGTACAGGAAGCTGCCATTGTAAACTTGGTTTTGGCAAATAATGAAATCAGATTACGAGAAATTCAAAGCCACATCTACTGAAGTAAACAGGTAATTGAAAAAAGCAATGCAGGAATTGTAATAGTTGTATCAATTTAATAGTAGTAGTAATAGTAATAGTAGTAATAGTTGTATTCATAACAACCTGAAAGCAGAGAAGTAGATGGCTTATATTGTATGTATTGTATACTGTACAACATACCCTGATGTGCAGGTGAAGCTGATGTGCAGCCTTCATCATCAGTATCCTTGTTTGACTCTACAAAATCACAGAAATGGTCATAATGACAAAATCAGCCTTTTTTGTAAGTAGGCCGATGTTAGCTACCAAACTCAAATGAATACAATATGAATACCCCTACAGGCTTAATCGACAAGATTCGGCTTTAGTTTAAATGTATAGCAATTAATCACAATGTTACATTATCACGGTTATCAAATAAGTGCTTACTAAAAATACATCTGGAGCTATCAGAATGTTACATACATACCCATGTGTACAGCAGAAGCTGGAGGCTCTTGCTGTGGGCTAACTGGGTCTACATCCTCCAGCTGGCTCTCATCCTCTGACTGACTAACATTAGCTCTGGCTGCTCTGTCCTGCGGCTCTGTCCTTTTGGGGTTTTTTCTTTGGAAGAAACCCTGAATGCTCTGATTTCTTTTCATACTGTAACATTAACCATCACATAACACATGTCACTTTATAACTTGCACAATACACAAACAAAACATACTCAAGCATTCAAATGTATATAGCTGACGTTACCTAGCCTATAGCCTAACGTTAGCATTAGCTAGCATTTCGACGACAGGTTTACTAGCAAGCTGAGATCGGATGATGAGAGACCAGAGTAGCCTACTACAAAATATAATGTTACAGCTAAAACGTTTTAACCACTAGCACAACACCGTAGCCTATATGTAGCTATGCAAAAGTCTAACCATTAATGGTACTCACATTTCTTCAGGAGCGCCAAGACCAGCACACCTGCCATATGTACTTTCATGTACCTACTTCTGCAAACATTCTAATAAAGTTTTCAATCAATCAATCAAACCTCACCGCTGATCAAAAAGGTGTTCTGTTCGAAAAGTTTGTCTCGTGGTGCGAAGTGGCCTCTGCTCTGAGTGACTAGGCAGATAGCCAATCAATCAGGGTGGCACCTAGGGTGGCCAATCAGATTTCAGGGGTGGCACGGGCCACCCCTGGCCCCCCCCTGGACACGCCCCTGCATCACAGTATATTACATAAATGTATTACTGTTAAGTGTTGTTGTGGATGTTATCCCTTGTGCCATTCTGAGGTTAGCATTGCAATGTGTTCGTCTTAACGTTTACAAACTAAAATATACGATCGCTTTTTAGTGATATGTTGCTCCTCTGATGTCCTGGAAACGAACACATAAGCACTCCGAACAGCTGTCAGCGTCTTTTGTTGCTATAGGAAACCACTACTCTGTCTGCTTGCGATTGATCAGCTGTCAGCAGTGTTATTACGGGTACGTTCGTAAATGCACGAACGGTCAGTTCGCTCGGACAAAACCGTGTTTTCAGTCAGAGCACCCATCTCTGAGCGCTCCCAGAGCGCAGAGCTCTGAACTTTGGAACTTTGTTAAGTTTTGATATGTTTTGATATGAGAAATTCGAACTAAGTGGTCAGTTTATGAAAATAATACCTTAGAATGCTAATAAATATTAAAATAATAGCCCCCTAGCGTTTGCCGCCATATTGTGACACCACCGCCCCAAAGTCCAATAAAAAATGAATAAATATTAGCATCATAAAACAGCAATTTGGCGAAATGCAACACCAGCACACTTAAAAAAACTAACAATGTTAGTTGTAATGTACAGTTCTGCAGCCTACTGTTTGTTCTGCATCGGACATGTGTGAAATTGCTGCTGTTCCGTAGCAGTCTGTTTGTATTCTCTGATCTTGTCTAAGTTTGTTCAACACTCAGAAACAGCATTTTTATTCACATTCACATTCGCTTTTCTGCTCTCTGGTAAACTAATGATAATGATATTCCAACTGCCCAGTTAAATCAAATCTATTGTTTGGCATTCATTGACATGCTTTTTAAATGATATAAGACAGAATATTAGTCAACGTTAATATTCAGGGAAGAAAATAAGCCTACTTTTTTTTGATGGGGGGCAGTAAGAGACCTGGATAATGGACAGGGGGGCGCTGGCCCAAAAAAGGTTGAGAACCACTGATGTAGGGGGTCTAGAACCAACACACACCAAGACTTAGGGTTAATGTCGGGTCTAGAACTAAGTCAAACCCGGCAGCAAGGTAGACCTGGGTTAATGTCGGGTCTAGAACCAACCCAGGTCTAGGGTCTAGAACTAAATCAGACCTGGGTTAATGTCGGGGGTCTAGAACAGTGTTGTGTTGTCTATGTAGCCTGGTTGGTCCAGCTGAGAGCAGGAAGTGATCTGTTGGTCCAGCTGAGAGCAGGAAGTGATCTGTTGACACAGCTGAGACCAGGAAGTGATCTGTTGGTTTTTTTGTCTTCCAGAGGAAACCCCGGGTGGCCCCGCCCCTGTCCTCGGAGACCAGGCTGGGGGGCGCGCAGGATAGCAACGGCCTTAGCAACGGCTCTGGAGTGGCCTCCACAGGTATACAGCTGCTACTGCTGCCACTTAGCACCAGGGGAGGCCGGCGGAGGTAGAAATCGGAGGACGGGCTCGTTGTAATGAGGAACCATCCCATCCTGTGCCTTACAAGGAGCCCGTCCTCCGATTTCTACCTCCGCCGGCCTCCCCTGGACTCACCAAATACAGGGTTCCAGTGACATACAGATGTATTAAAGCTCTGATCTCTCCTCTCCTCTCTCCTCCTCTCTATCCTCCTCTCTATCCTCCTCTCTCTCCCTCTCTATCCATCTCCTCTCTCCCTCTCTATCCTCCTCCGCCTCTCTCTCTCTCTATCATCCTCTCTCTCCTCTCCTCTACCCCCCCCTCCTCTCTCACCCCCTCTCCTCTCTCACCCCCCCCTCCCATCTCCCCCCCTCCTCTCTACCTCCCCATCCCCCCCCTCCTCTCTCTCCCTCTCCCCCCTCCCCCTCTCCTCCTCTCTCCCCCCCCTCCTCCTCCTCTCTCCTCCTCTTTCCCCCCCCCTCCCCCCCTCCTCCCCTCCCCTCCCCTCCTCCCCCTCCCCTCCCCTCCTCCCCCTCCCTCCCCCTCCTCCAGTGTGTGTGTACGTGAACAAGCACGGTGACTGCGGCCCCCACCTGGACAGGAAGCAGCTCCAGCAGATCCCGGACCACTTCGGGCCGGCGCCGGTGAACACGGTCCTGCAGCTGGCCGTCCAGGCCTGCGTAGACTCCGCCCACCAGCCCTCCGCCCTCTACCACTTCCTGCAGGCCCAGTCGGGCGGGGGGGAGGTCATCAAAGGTACCGGAACCAGAACCAGAACCAGATTGATTGATTGATTGTACTTTATTGTCCCCGAGGGGAAATTTGTCTTGGGCATGGTACTTTCATGCTTCAAGTGCAACAGTGACGATACATACAACATACAGTAGACACAGTAAACAACAGGACAGCAACAAACATTGAGTGACATTGATTGGCAGCAGTTTCCACCTGGACATGGCATCATTTGGTATAAATATATATTGCACATAACCCTTCAAGTGGTGTTTTCGAATATTGCACATGGCCCTTCAAGTGGTGTCTAAGATAAAGTGCAGGTGCTGGTGATCATGTCCTAATCATCGTTTCTGCTTGAGAGAATTGATTAGTTTAATGGAGAATGGGACAAATGATAGTTTTAAGTTTTATAATTACATCTTGGCATGCGAAGCCTTCTACCTAGGGGGAGAACTTCGTATACTGTGGAGAGCGGATGTTGGGGGTCTGCGATTATCTTGTTAGCCTTGTCCAGGACAGCTTTTTCATATAGTTTATTTAGGATCACATAGTCTCTTTCACCTACAATTTCATAGCTGTTTTGTGAATGCTGACTAGTCTGTTTTTTTGTTGTACAGTTAAGTTGCCAAACCACACAATTATTCCATATCTGATATATTGATCTTTCTTGGTCACGTGGCCGGAAATTATATATTGATGACTCAGAGAGAAGGTTGAATCGTAATCATTGTATTAGGCAGATCTGGGTTGCATTCCCATGTACAGATGTTTCCAAGGCAGCATGCTCTGTTAAGTCCAAGCTTCAAGCATGGCTACGACATGGCTGGTGCCGAGCCTGGCTGTGGCATAAAGAGATGCCAAGCAAAGTAATGATGTTTGTTACAGCTTATATACAGTTCTCAGAGAGGAAATAGCTTTTACCTCGTAACTTACAATACTGACATTAGTTCCCATACATGGCTATGCTGTGTTCATGCTGTTCTGCTCTGCGGCTGACCACTGGGCTAAGGCTCCTATGTCCTTAGAGTTAAACTGGTCTCACTGTTACTTGATATGGTATATGCCTGCTCCTAAGAATGTTGTTTACTACTGAGAGTGGGCACACTTAAAATATGTTTAAGGTTAAACAATGAGTATTGCAATATTTGATAGGCACACAACATTTGCATATAGTCACACAAAAACGCATCATATCAATATCTGATTACACTTTCAACAATGGACTGATAGAAAATTCTCATGATCTGCTTTCTCACCCCATAAAGTCTGAGTCGCCTCAGGTGATAAAGCCTCTGCTGTAGTTTGTTACATAAGCTGTCTAAGTGTGTATTCCAGCGGAGATGGTTGTCTAATTGAATACCTAAGTACTTGTAAGAGGGCACCTGGATGATTGTTTGGTCTTTAACGACCACAGGCTCATGGTCAGTTACCTGCCTTGGGTCTAACACAACCTCCTGAGTTTTGGTGGGGTTTAAGATGAGATGGTTGCTGTCGCACCATTTAGTGAATATATTAATCTCATCATGGAGCACCGAGGGGTCTGTATCTTTATCAAGGAGACTTAGAATTGCAGTGTCGTCAGCATATTTTATGATATGGTTGCTTGGGTGGTTACTTTTACAGTCGTTGGTGTATACTGAGAAAAGATATGGAGACAGAACGCAACCTTGGGGGACACCTGTACTGCAGTGTTTAGTCACTGACAGTGTTCCATTGACTTTCACTTGCTGTTCTCTTTCTAACATGAAGGAATGGATCCATTTGATTAAAGTACTATTGACACCCATGTCTTTGAGCTTTCCTAAGAGCACGTGGGGTTGTACCGTATTAAAGGCGGAACTAAAGTCAACAAACATAATTCGGGCATAGGCCTTTTTGTTCTCGAGGTGCTTGGATACAGAATGTGTGATATAGAGCAGTGGTTCCCAACCATTTTTGTCTTGTGTACCCCTTGAGCTGTTTTGCCATGCCAGAAGTACCCCCTCACTCATGCGTGTTGATTATTTCCAAAAATGTTCAATTAAACACTAACTTGCAAATATAACATTTATTATACAACAGTTAGTTCCGACCAAGTCATTTGATTGGACAAGAGGCATTCCATGAGTGCGGATATACAGTATAACAGCACTGGGACTTTTAACTATATGTACTGTATCTGTCCACCGCGTCCAATGTGTTCTATTACAGTTTTTTCCAATTGCTAACACAATAAAATGACCTGCATAGCACAATTATTTAAACTGACACACAGAGAGCAAAACCTCTTCTCAAGTCTCCAAAACTCTAAACACATTTTCTGCTTTACACACATTTTGCTATTCAAAATGCCACTTTTTAAATGCACTTAACACGGTTCTCTGCCTAAGACACAACAATCTGACATAGTCACATGTTTGCCATTTCAAAACACTGCCATTCAAAATTAGACTACATGAGCTAATTGGCCAATACATGTGCCACCTGGCCAAACACCTCAATGTTTAATTCATTCATCACACACACACACACACACACACACACACACACACACACACACTGCCACGAGACAGCCAGCAAACGTCTGTGTGAAGCAGTAGCTGCTCATGCTCTGACCCGCTGCCATGACAAAGAGTTTGAAACAGTCTGTGGTTCATTGGCCGGGACTGAATGAAGTTAATCACCTTAACTGCGTCATCCATAACTGCACTTAACTCGGGGCTCATCTTTTTGCTGCTGAGTGCCTCCCGGTGAATAATACAGTATATCCACTTAATTTCGGGGTTCACCTTCATCACACGCCCAAGCAGCCCACGCACCTTACCCGTCATTGCTGCCGCTCCATCGGTACAGATGTGACTGCAGGATTTCCACGATCGTTGTCTTTGAAGAAGCTGTCAATAATAAACAACATTCCCTCGCCAGTTGTCTTTCCTGGCAGCGTCTTGCAAAACAAGATATGCTCATTTATGTCCGACTCTTCTTTATAACGCACAAAAGCCAGCAGCTGAGCCTCCCCACTAACGTCGGTCATTTCATCTAATTGCAAAGCGAACTGACCTGCTTGCTTCATTTGATCCACCACTTGTCCGACAATATTTATGGACATATCATCAATCCGACGGGAGACGGTATTGTTTGATAATGGTACCAACTTGAGCGCGTCAGCTGCTTTCTTGTCCAGCATAGTTTTAGCCAAAATTATAGCGGCAGGCAAAATCAGATCTTCGGCGATTGCATGTTTTTTTTTTTACTTAGCCACCAGTAATGAAACAGCATAGGACGCCCTCCAGTGCTTTGCTTGACACACTTGCCGCTTCCTTCAGTGTAGCCTGACTTGACTTGAGCTCTGACAGTTTCGCTTGAAAAAGTCGTCAGTTTTACCAACAGTTGCTAGGTGTTTGGTGCTCTGGTGTCGCTGTAAATGGGATGGCTTCATTGAATTATTAGCCAGGACTTCGCAGCAGAAAAAGCACTGTGGCTGTGGTGGATTAGCCGATGTACATGTAAATCCCCACAAAACATACGTTTCCAGATAATAGCGGGGTCCTTTTTTCTTTTTTGCCTCAGTTTTCTTGACCGTTACTGTAGCTGGTCGTTTTAGCCATCTGTCCATCTTTGCAGTAGGTTGCCAACTGACAGGCCTAGCTGACTTGCGCGCGAAAATGATCGTGAACATGATTTAAATGTGACGTGACTACCACTTGTGTTACAGTCATCACCTGTCGGGGAGGAACTTAAGTTGCAGCGTACCATTTTAACAACAGGTTTATGAAATGACTTGTGTATTTATTTATTTTTTTGGAAGGGGAAATAAATTATAATTCCAAATCTTTCCACGTACCCCCTGCAATCCCCTCACGTACCCCTAGGGGTCCGCGTACCCCCGGTTGGGAACCACTGATATAGAGAATAGCATCCTCCATGCTACGGTTCTGTTTATAGGCAAATTGAAAAACATCTAGCAGTGGGTCAATGTGTTTTCTAAGCAGAGACAGTACATATCGTTCAAAACATTTCATCACAATGGAAGTTAGAGCAATGGGGCGGAAGTCATTATTCTCCATGGCACGAGGTTTTTTCGGCACAGGGATTATAATTGACTTCCTCCACAGAGCTGGAACCTCGGTATTCAGAGAGAACGGAGAGAACGGAGAGAACGGAGAGAACGGAGAGAACCAGAGAGAACGGAGAGAACCAGAGAGAACGGAGAGAACGGAGAGAACGGAGAGAACCAGAGAGAACGGAGAGAACGGAGAGAACGGAGAGAACGGAGAGAACGGAGAGAACGGAGAGAACGGAGAGAACGGAGAGAACGGAGAGAACGGAGAGAACCAGAGAGAACGGAGAGAACCAGAGAGAACGGAGAGAACAGAGAGAACCAGAGAGAACCAGAGAGAACGGAGAGAACGGAGAGAACGGAGAGAACGGAGAGAACGGAGAGAACGGAGAGAACCAGAGAGAACGGAGAGAACAGAGAGAACCAGAGAGAACCAGAGAGAACGGAGAGAACGGAGAGAACCAGAGAGAACGGAGAGAACAGAGAGAACCAGAGAGAACCAGAGAGAACGGAGAGAACGGGTTCCTCAGAATCTGAGGGAGAGAAACCTGTCTGGGTTCTGTGCACTCTCTCTCCTCCTTTCTCTCTCCTCCTTTCTCTCTCCTCCTTTCTCTCTCCTCCTTTCTCTCTCCTCCTTTCTCTCTCCTCTCTCTATCCTTTGCTCTCCTCCTCTCTCCCTCCCTTTCTCTCTCCTCCTCTCTCCCTCCCTTTCTCTTTCCTCCTCTCTCCTCCTCTCTCTCTCCCCCCCTCTCTTTCATCCTCGCTCCCTCTCTCTCTCCCTCCCTCCTCCTCTCTATCCTCCTCTCTCTCGGCCCCCCTCTCTATACTCCTCTCTCCCTCTCTCCTCCTCTCTGTCTCTCCCTTCTCTCTCCTTCTCTCTCCCCCTCCCTCCTCCTCTCTATACTGCTCTCTCCCTCTCTCCTTCTCTCTCCCTCTCCTCCTCTCTATACTCCTCTCTCCCTCTATACTCCTCTCTCCCTCTCCTCCTCTCTCCCTCTCCTCCTCTCTATACTCCTCTCTCCTCCTCTCTGTCTCTCCCTTCTCTCTCCTTCTCTCTCCCCCTCCCTCCTCCTCTCTATACTTCTCTCTCCCTCTCTATCCTCCTCTCTCTCTCTCACGCTGGTGCACAGCTTTTATTCAGCACTTTTATCACTAGAACAGCCGTGCCTTGTTTACCTACTAGAAGAGCCGCCTCGGGGGTCAAATGACCATAGTCTTTACAAATGGGAAGCTGCTATTTACACACAACGACCACTAGTTGGCGCCGTCATGTAAATTAGCCTGCCTCCTACACAGAACAACTAGCAAAATAGCTTCATACTAGCTTATCCTGAGGTGATTTAGAAAGTGTAAGGATACTGGGTGGTAGAACGCACATATCTAGGACAAGTCATGAAAGGAGGGTCCTGAAATTTGATGGAGTGCAAAGATATAAACATTCCTTTCTACTCACCCACGGCTGTTCTGGTGTTAAAGTGCCAGTTTGGGATCCGTACATCTATTTTAGACCGTTAAGTGAATGATAGATATAAACATTGATTGTGGAATAGGACGCCTAAATGGCCCAGGGAGGGGGGGGGGGGGGGGGAGCAGGGGGGACCCGGCTTTGTTGTTGTCTGAATCCCAGACTCCCCCTTTAATAATTCAGGAGGCTCAATAATCACCAGCCAGCCTCCCATAATAACACAAGAGAGAGACAGGCTCCTAGTCTGGGTGGGTGGGTGGGTGTGTGGGTGTGTGTGTGTGAATAGGTGGGAGATGGGCTCCCAGTCTTGTGTATATATCTATATATTTATCGATATTTATTTATATACATAACCCTGGGTTTCCGTTAACCGGTAATTACCGGTCTTTGTCCGGTAAAATCTATTGAAGTCCGACAAATGTAAACCTCTT